>NW_008236184.1:3659780-3702737 GCF_000691975.1 Corvus brachyrhynchos
CGGGAGCCGTAGGGAACCCGCACATGGGCACGTCCTGAGCCCCGAGATAATCGTCTGCTTTTTGTTTTAATTAAATTAGAGCACTTGTGGCCTTGCAGACGCTGCTCGATGCAGCTCCAGCCACACGGCCATCTGGCTCTGCCTAAAGTTGCTTCCAACTTTGGCAAACGCTTCCCAAAGGCGCGGGGAGCTGCTGGGAGCAAGTCCCATGGGAGAGCCCGAGCACCCAGCGCTCCCGAGCCCCTCCGAGCATGGCAGCCTGGGGCAGGGAGTGACCCTGACACGGACAATACCTGCACAAGGTGCTTGGCTTTAAAAAGGAAAAAAAATTAAAAAAAAAAAAGTAAATATTTTCATTTTCTGGAATCACCCAAAATCCATCTTTAAGGTGGGGTATACAAACTATAAGGAAGGATTCTCTTGGAAACACAAGTCCAGGGTCTCTTTATATTGTCTAATACATTTTTGTATGAATAAAGCACACATATGTGCCGATATGAGACAGGGCAGAGAAGGGAAGAGGACCCCAACAACTTCGGCACATCAGAAAAACGTGAACTATTCAATGAACTATTCAATACAGCAAACAGACTGCAACTTCCAGCACAAAGATCCCTCAATATTTGCACACTATCAATGCCTGGTAGGTCTTTTTTGCTTTCTTCACTGAGCAGTGGCATTAACTAACATTAACTCTTAATGAGACGTACATTTTTAAGTTTTCTACAAATGAACACAGCTGAGCTTCTGCTAAGTCAGATAGCGACTTCAATCCAGGAGAAAAAAGGTTAACACACAACCACGTTTCTCCACCTCTAGTTGTGTCTACTGCCAATGCTGTGAATTCTCCCTGCCTTCCTCCTGACAAAAGCAGGAAAATATTTCAGGATAAGGAAAAAAATGGGTAAAGTTCAGTTCAGCCATTTACAGGGAAAGAAAGCAAGTTGCAGAAGTCTGGTTCATTCCGCCAAGCAGCCAAGCACCTCGTGCGTCAGCGAAACCCTCTGAACTAAAAAGATCCACAAGGGTGATAAACTGACTGCAGCTGAATACTACAATCAGATAAAAATCTCTGTATAATATCCATTATCTCAGGATATAACTACTGTAGTGTCTATAAATATACAGAATATACACACACTGACAAAAAATATTCACATCTCAAGCTTCAAATGCTTTTTCAGTGAACTCTTCCAGTCAATTAGACTACCGTGCTCAGAGTATGTTGGCAAATACACCCTGAAGTTTCCATCTGCTGAAGAACACTTGCATTTTTACTGCAAGTCAAACTACACATCCAGAACTGTTTAACTATGCAGCAAAGCTAATGATATCTGAACCAAACTCCTCTCCAATACAAAAGGCGGAGCAGCAGCAGCTGCAAAAAAGAACATCACTATACTGCAGACTATTAAATTGCCAGGCCTGCAGAGTGACTGGCGGCTTCCTTCTTCCCTAGGGACCACAAAGACCCATTTCAGTCCCCAGAGAGTCAGTAAGAAGCTTTGATTTGCAGCTAACAATGCCATTCCTTAAAGCTTCTCACTAATGTGCAGGACTCTACAGATGAGACATGCTAAAAGATCTTCAGATCTTTGCATGTGCTACTTGTCATAGCACACTAGATTAAAAACACTTCTTCAGTCTAATGTACAACTTAGAAAAAACCCTAAACACTGGAGAAGGTGCTTTCAGCTTACAGACTTGAAGTAGTAAGAGAACCCTTTAAAAAAAAAAAAAAATTTAGCATGCAAACTTTCTGAAACATTAGAAGTACTTCCAGGGTAACTGCAGTCAGTTCTTTGAAGTAAAGACTATCACCAACATAGTTGTAATTGCTACTGCACCTCCATGCACACATGTCCAGTTTTCAAAATAGTTGTATTAGGGATGAAAAGCATGATCAAGCCCCCTCTCAAATAATAACCATTATCTACCTATATATAAGCAATTGGAAAAATGTTAAAAACATCAAGCAGAAAAACCTGACTGTGTAGCATTGGTGGGGGGCTGCTCTGTGTACAGCTGCTCTATACATGTACAGAGCAATGTAACAAAAAATACATAGGTAATATTAACTAGTAATGTTTACTAACACTATTAACATTTATCAGTAGAAGTAAAACATTAACCTTGTTCACCAGCACATGGGTAAGACAAAAGCAACAATATGATCAATAAAACTGAGGAACGCCACTGCAAACGTCTGTTTGTAGACAAACTGGTCCCTCCATAATGAGTCACTAAATGAATTTGCTCCTGAGTTCCTTCCCCACAAATCAAAAGGATAACAATTGCATTTTACCAAAAAGGAAATTATTTGTCCTACACTCAGTTACATCATTGGGAATAAAATCTTGAGTGCCCAATGCTTGAAACATACCACTGTATCTGCTCTACATTTACTGTATGAAAACATTGTTTCTCACATTTGTTGCATTGATTCACCTTACAGGATCAGGCCATAATTCCACCAGCATATCAGACTTTAAACCACAGAAGTTTACTTTCCCCAGGATAAAATATGAACCTAAAATGGAAGAATTTGAAAGACTGCTGAAAAAAAATGCTATGTTGTTAGCAATAACTCAGTATTTGCAGGAACTACTACCAGATAACAATTCCAAAAGCTACACAGCAAGTTTTTGTTTTGTGGTTGCAATTTTTCTAATCCTCATTTAAGCCAAGCAACAGCTGCTCTGAAATTTGTTTTCTTAAGAGAATCATGTTACAGTGAAATGAATCATAGCTGGATCAGCGATACTGTACAGGGTACACTTGTTTACTCCATTTTTCCTTGGTGACAAGTCAAGGGTTAATCTTATGACTCAGCCTGACAAAACAAGTCAGCTGGAGACAGGACCAATTTTTTAAACTTGATTTCAGACAGACATGCCGTCAGCAGAGGAGCACTGAACTGACACGCACTTTGTAGCCTGAATTGTTTCCACTCATGACCCTGTAGTGTATGTCAAAAACAATAAACTGCCTGTTCCTAAAGTATGTAAAGAGATTATGAAAGCTGATGCAGAGTGAAATACTGACCTAAAAATAAACAAAGCTACCTGTAAGAGAATATTTTCAAAGATGATTTTAACACTAAGAGATTTTGTGAATGAACCACATGTTCTCCCTGAAAACAAACTTTCACGTGAAATAATTTTTTGTTCAACTTGCCAGAGCCACAAAGCAAATACACAATAGAGCATATGTAATTCATCATCTGAATTTATAAAAAATAAACATAATTTCTACAGATCACTGAATGTTATACCATATGAAAGATAGTTATGTAACTGTCTCAACAGATGAGAGCCATTCTCTAGTCAAACATACTCCACAAAACTGAAATATCAAAATGCTTTAAAAAGGTTAATGCCTTTTATCACAGTTTTGTTATTTTAAATGTGTCTATTCTAACACAAAAAGCACCAAATCTTTTTTAGATTATGTGCTACTAGAAATTAAAGCTCCTCTTTCACCAACAAAAGCAACTGTGGTGTGGAAACCCAAGTATCAAGTGTCTCCTTGTGGAGAGTTAGCTTCAGTCTTGTTGGAAAGAAACAGTAACATGGTGAGAGCCCAAGCCTGCTTTCCTTTTCCCCTTTCCATGGGGAAACCAGATCTTTTGCTCTTACCAATTTCCATTAATTTCTTAGGCGCTAGGCTAACCTTCTTGCTTTGGAAATAAGGTAAAGGCAACTGCCCTAGAACTCCCTCCTTTCCACCCCACACTGTCCAAGGCTGGAACTTCTTATCAATCTCAACCAGGTTCAACAGAGGAACAGAAGTTTCACAAGTGATAAAGTTCTTATCAGTTCTAAGAAAACTGGAACCTGAACAGGAGAGACAGACTCTAACTGATACAGAACAACCTGTTGCTAACTAAAATATACATAGTCATTTTGAGCTGTTTGTCCAGCAAAAATTCAGAAAAAAAATCTATACATATTAGGACTCCCAATATAACTTATTTTAAAGCCAAACATTTATGATGATTAACTGTAGCAAAGCCAGAGTGAGGACCATTGCTAATGGGAGGCATTGAATATGCTGCATAATGTAGCTGTCAGAATAGACAAGGTTTCAAGCTGTAAGAAAGAAACCTGTTTGTTTTCAGGGGAAAACACAATGCTTATTATACTGTCCTCTATGTAATTCATCAGCTAACTAAATGTTAATTTACTTTAAAATCCTGGAAGGATAGCCTTCTGTGTTAACCAACCACTAAGCATGCTGCTCAGCAGAGATGGAGCAGATGAGTTGTATAGAAGGCAATTTAAAGTAACTCAGTAGACTAAATTTTATAGGCAATCCTTCCCACCAATATCCAAAGGACGATGTTTCAACCAAATTAATTTACTAATCTACGCAAGAGCTAAATTAGTTTGGTGGTTTTCCTCTTCAAAATATTTGTATTTAACTGCATATTTAACATTCATGTTACTATAACCAGGGAAAGATTTTGAAGGGATAGAGAATAGATAGTAAATACTAATTAAATGGATATTAATTGCTATCCACTACTTTTACCTCGCAGTACTACAGGGTTGAGGGATGGTTGTTGGGGTTTTTGTTGTTGATTTGGGCTCTTTTTTTTTTCTGCAAAAAAACTCCTGTTACCTCTGGCAGGTATGGGTAAAAAAAACCAACTTTTTTTTTAATAGGAAACTGCAGCTAGGACTTTTCTGTTTCAGTAGTTCTCCAAATAATAATGAATTTATTCAATGTTCAAGTTGAATTTATCCAATTTTATGAGATATTTAAGTTATTACACAAATATTTTATTGGAATGGGAAGAATGAGAAAAAAGTGCTGTATATCCCATTTTTCAGAATCAATCACAAAATAATTTCTTAGAGGAAGTTTTAAAATTTGTTTTGAAATCATTCAAGTATAACTTTGATGGGATATTGCTCAAATTCAGGAAGTTCTATTATTTTGCTGGAAATATAAAGTGCTTACAGTTTGAAAGTCTCTTTAGGAAGGTCTTAACTAGCCATATCTGCATTAAAGAGTAAACAAACATGTTTATTATCCTGAGGCAATAAATTATCCAATCAGAAGCCAGATAATCATCACAAAATGTGCTAAAAACCTACCCAATCTAGAAACCTATAGAGACCTTAAAAGAGTTTTAAACCCTGACGTAAATTAGCAAGGCTGTTACTGAAACTCGCAGAAGAGTACCTGAGTTACAGATCTCTTCACATCAACTCAAGATGGCCAAGAAAGTTTCTGTGAGCACTTGCGCGGTGCCTGCGGGGTCCCTCTGCCGGCCCAGCCCCGGCCCGGAGCGCGGATCTCCCCTCCCAGGCCGGGCCCTGCGCTTGTGCCATCGGCCTGCAGGGGGCTCCAGAGGCACGACCTGCGCCCGGCCCGCGCCGGCGCTCGCACACGCTGCCAAAATTTGGTAAATAATTCGCTGTCAGGGAAGCTTTGGAACATGGCGAGTCAAAATGCAGAGAGCTAACTGTGCCTCGGCATAGATCTTGCGTCCCTCGCCTTCTTCTGTACTGCAACTCGCTGCTTGGCAAAAGTGCTCTGCAAGTCAAGCCGAGAGCTATCAAAAGCCAAACGGGCAATCCTTCTGTCATCCGCAGTCAGGAATCCACCTGTACCTCACAGAAGGAAAGAACAGTAACAACTAATCCTGGCACCAGTGTAAATGGAATGAAATCCCACAACTACATCTCCAAGACTGAACAACTTGCTTGCTTTATAAAACCTGATGCCACAAGAAACTGTGGCACTAAACTTGGACGGAGGTAATTTAATTCAATTTGCTTCATTGTGTAAAGACACATCTACATCTGAAATTTTACTTCAAGATTATGCCGTGCTTTAATTGCAGTACCATTCTTTCGAAAAAGCATTTGTTTTGTTTTTGCATTTGTTTTTGTATTGCCCATTTCTGCCAAATGGCCAGGTCACAGGCAAAGCAACCTGCGCCACATTTGGGCCGAGCAAGCAAGCAAAGGGAAACCACTCACTTCAACAGCCCATGAAAGTTCAGCAACACAACATTCCTCACTACTTTCCTAGCTGACTTCAAGCATTATAAAAATCTTCCCACCAAAGCCACAAGTATTATCAAGAAAAAGATAATAAGAAATAGTCTTCAGAAAAGCTTGTATCCTTATCTATTGTTATAAAACACCACACCAATTTGTGGTAATGGACACATTCATCTTTGAGGTAAAGCAGAGGTTGCAGAAATTCCATGTAACTTCTCCCTAAATAACATGAACTGCAATTCAGTATTTTTTTAGTAACAGTTTTTCTAACTATGCACAAAATTTAAGGTTCTTTTATGCAAATCTACACTCTAATTTAAGAGCATCTAATACACTCATTTTGATATGTTGTGAAAACTTCAAAAATAAGTATCTCCAGTAAATCCAAACACAGAGAAATTATTTGACATCATTATATATCCATCATGGATGCATGTATATGCAGGATTTTCAGAGAAGATCTCTCAATTAAGCAACCTCACATTAGTTCACCACAGTCAGACAACAGGACAGTTAGTTTGGAAAAATGATCTGATTGCAATTTTTTAAAAAAGCTTTTAAGAGAGGGGTGCTCAAGTATCTTCACCCTAATTCAGTGAGAACTCGAGCTGAACTCTCACAGCAGGACTGTGCAATGGGCTGCCTGGTTGTTTAATGACAGCTAAATGTTCTCATGTAACAAAGAGCAGGTGGGATGCTATAATCTGAGGTTACTGCGGTTTTCAGACAGATTTCAAATAAAGGCCATGTTGAAAAAAAACCCTGCAATAATCTAACCAAAAAACCAGACCTTTTTCTTATTACACATGAAATCTCAAACATTTTTACTTGGTTTGTAACATAATTTAGGAGTTGGATGTTTTATACATTTGCATTTTGTTCAAGTTCATAGATGAACACAGTGCTTAAAAAGCAGTATTTAGCAAGTCCTTAAAATCTTCATCCCATAAATCAAGTGAGCAAAGAATGAGCATAAAGCAGAAGAAGATGGAAGACTGTGTCATGAGGAAGAAATCGCAAGTTCTGTGTTGCATTATCCATAAGACTTTATTTACTCAGTTTTGTTATTTAAAATTGCTTTCTAGAACACAGCACAGGAGCAGAGGAGAGGGGTCAGGAGAGCTACTGCTGTCTTTGAGAGCTCTAGCTATTAAAGACAAGTGACAGTTGAATGTACGACTTGACTGTGCAGGGCGATTCAGAACAGATCCGAACTAACTAAATCCTGCTTTTTACATTTGGGCACCATTTGTGGACAGTGGGGAAAAAAAATCTTACCACAAAAGAAGACTCCCTAGAAAGTCAGTTAAACACAGCATCACAGTCAGTTCAACATCACACCAAATATCCACCCAGGATGCTCCAAAGTTTTGATTCAGATCCATAGACTTCATAAAAGTATTCCAATGGTGTTGCTTTACACGAGGCTACTTCAATACACATGGAAATTGCTTATATTGAGAGAGTCCACTCAGTGTGGTGAATGTTATATCTAATACAGTCTAAACATTAACCTCTCAAAAACTGGGTTTTAGGTAATCTTTCAGAAGATACTTCCCATTCTACCGTTTCAAATAATCTCCTTTTATCCTTTAGGAGGGGTGGAGGAAGGAGAGAGCATAGAAGGGAGTAACACCTATTATTTTTCTTCTTGTACCATTAGTATCTTCATGTTACATGTTTTGAAACATCTCTAGAAGCTTGGTCTTAAAATGAAAACAGAAAGAAAAGCACCTTAAATGGGTGGTAGTTCTATGCATGCAAACCAAGTTTGCTGTATTTTTGTATCATAAATAATTCTTGCAAGAAATTAGCACCCATGGACTATACACATACTATAGAGGGTGATATATGAGGAACCCCTTTATAATGAAACTACAAATTGTCTTATATGTATTGAAAAATAGAAGTTTGAATTTAGAAAGAAATCCCTGCTACCAGAAAATATTAATTTGACAATCTCTTATTAAATAAGTGTAATCTAATGTTTAATATTAGCTGATCATCTCAGGTACTATGGAAAGCCTAAAATGCTCAAAAAACTTTTTAGAAACGACACAGAAAACAAACAGACATTTGTGTTTGTATGTCACAGCTCATTTTCTGTAACAAAAATCAACAGATACAATGTATTCCAGTTATTTCTCTGATATGACACTAATTAAATAGCACAAGAATGATGATAGATATTCACACTATTTTTCTTAGAATTATGACCTCATGATAGCCACTGATTATGGTACTAGTAACAAATGTTATTTTGAAATATTTCCTGACTCCACATGTAAATAGTACATTTCTGCTCACAGCCCATCCATTTTTGGATGACACTCTCCCTGGGCATTTCTGAGTGAGCCTCACTTGTCTGTCTTCTCCCTCTGCAGCCTGAGCAGCTCTCCAGAAACCCTGACACTCTGCTCTTCTGGGCCAAGGAGTTACACTGGTTTCAAGATAGATGATATTATTAGTGTCTGGCTTAGTTAAGGTAATTCCTACAATCAGAAAAATTCTCAGAAATACAAGTGTTCAATCTCTGAAGATAATGTAACTCATTGAACAGTATTCCCCCTCCCTGTAATATAAACAGCATATCATAATCTTGCTGTTCCCTCAAACCTGGATTGAAAAAAAATAGATTTTCAAAACTTCTATCCTCCTCGGAGTGCTTTAAATTTAGTCATTGTAGTTTAACATAAATGCTTACATGTCAACATTCAAAATGTTTTGAGCAGTGAGTCACCACTTAACAAGTCACAACACAAAAACTTAAAAATGCATTTGCCTGGAACATTTAATTTTTACAGTAAGAGGACATATTCAGATTGAGATGCATTCCAGAAAGAAGCCAAACAATTCACCAGTACTTTTATCTGTAACTGTTTTTATTTTAGGCCCTGATAAGAACACGTTAAAAAAGATAAACTTCGAAACAAGTAATGTCAGAAAGTACCATACAAAACCAAGAGAAAAGGAAACAAACTAGAGGAAGGGTTGTTTGGGGTTTTTTGAATCATTATTACTTAAAAGACTGTTATTAAATTACAGTTATCTAGGAAATTAAATTACTGCTGAGTATCCGTTGACATGGCAGCCGTATGCTAACAAAAACATTGCAGAAACCAGTATTTCAGACGCTGAAAAACTAAAAAATACAGATTTGTGTAACAAAATTAAGTATCATCTTTCCTCTGACTTTTCATATTATAATTAAACTTTCCTGCACTATCTACTAGCTACAGCAACTTTTATCTTTCCCACAACACATTCGCACTTCTTATGGAGGTATATTTAAAATAAAGACTACACTTACATAATGATCTACTCAATTTAAATTTCTTATGATGCTCAGTGAAATTTAGTTTTGTCTCATCTTCCACAATTACAGTATCTCGTATAATTTTTTGGATTTTTTGGTAATGTGTCACTTCAAGGCTCTATTCAGCGGTGAAAGCATTGAAAGACAGAGAAACAGTGCTTAAAACCTGCAGCATTGCAATCATTGATTATTCACAGTAACTGCACTTAATTGCACAGATTGGTACAATGTTAATACAAATAAAAATCTATCAGCATTTTATTGTCTCCACTCTTAGAGAAGAAGAATTAAATGAAAACCATTTGAAAAATATTGCTTGTTAAAATTAAATCCTGGTAAGAGAAATGAGAGAAGTCTTTCATTCTCCAAAATGATCTCTTTACCTGGCGGATGCTACTAAATATTAAACATGTAGCGTAAGCTTTATTACTGCCTAGAATTACAGTAATAAATTACATGAAAATTGCACTGCTATGTGTTTTAGCTTCTCTGACATTTTAAATATATTTTTGTTAATCTAGCAGAAGTCATCTGCTAGACTGTAAAGCCACCCTACATAACACGCAACTGTTAAAATGTAAATTGCCAAACTATTTTTAGCTGCTGCTGAAGGGAAAAAAAAAAAGGGAGGGGGGAAAGAAGAATATTCCTGGCCTCGGGAATAATGATTTGAGGCATTGTGTTCATTTTGTTTATCAAGCAGCTATTCAGCCTCTAGTGGGGCCCAAGTGCTTATGCAAGCAAAAGCTTTTAAGAGTGCCTGCAGCTGCAATCCTGGCTTCCAGGTAGGCTGCAGGTTCAGAGCACAGCTGCCCCAGGCTATCCACACTATCTCAGCTCCATCTGGAAGTACTGTTAAAATAGGATTTCAGATCCCGGTTTCTGTCTGGAACAGGGGAGATGCAAGGACTAGAAGACACCATCCGTACTTCAGCTTCAATACAAAATAAAAAGCTCAGCCCCATTTTGCTCCCACTATATTACTGTTGCCTGTGCAGTATGTTCTATTCAGCCTATCCGGCTTTGAGTTATGACTCATCCAAGTGCACCTGCGCCCATGTGTTAAGTACTGCCAAATAAAAGCCCAACATCCATTTACACAACAAAGAGACGTATCCCGCAAGGCAGCGGAGCTTCCCCCTCCCCTCCTGTTTGTTCTGAGCAGGGGAAAAAATAATTCTGTCCTTCACTTCACTGGGGATTTTTCACTTCACGTGGATTTTTAAATGCAGATTCATTTATAAACAATTTTCTTCCTTTTAAGAATAAAGCATATTTAATACCACAAAACACCCCTATAGCATTAGATTATCACAGCCATTAATGATTTTTCCACCAAAACCCTTCCAACCTTTTTTATCAAAGCCCTTTATTCTCGAAGGATAAATTTTCAAGCAAAGAGGGATCAACAAACTAGTTGCTTGAAAGCTTTCCTGATGCTAGGCTGAAGTTAGGAAAGGCTTAATGAAGGCTTTAAAATCCACCAGGGCTTCACAATGAACATCTGACTCGGTGATTTATGCATATTAATAACCTCAGTCCTACTGAGGCAAGCTGAGCTGTACATGTCCTCCGAATCTTAATGTCTTCAGCTCCACTGGGATTATTACAAATGTAAATTTCTAAGATTCTCAGCTATTAATCTCTGTCTGTCCTCCTGTTCAGCAACATAATGACTAATTAAACATCAAAAGACCTGTACAGGAGATCTTCTTTGACAGCTCCTGGCCCAGCTCTCTTCCCAAGAGAGGAATTCAAATGACAGGGACAAGTGGGTAGGAGCATATGAGCGAGCTACAAATCACTGCTATGAAATCTAAAAATTCCACATCAAATGTGTATTTAGTCCTGCAGAACCACTCCCAATTACCTAGCCTAGCTGCTCATGTCCAGCAGATAGCCCTCCTAGTGCTAAAGTTAAGTAATTTGTATGTATGGCAGGTAAAGAGAATGCAATTTAAGCCTAATTTTTATCACTATAAGTAAAAAATGTAGTACTTACAGAAGAAGGCAAACCAGGGGGCACCTTTCTTACTTTCTTTGTCTGTAGAGGATCTGTACACAGAAAAATAGCATTTCATCAAGTATCTACGTTATAGGTGAAAAAGAATAAATAGCTACACTGTTCAGTTTTTTCTTTCCATGACGAATTTCTTATTTTCCAGTTTCATGTATTTTTTATTCTCTGGCAATGAGATTTGTCTTTCACATCAATATAAAAATGTAACATACCCATGTTCTCTAAAATAAAGCTTTGCTGAATAGTTACTTTCAATTGTTTCCCTAAGGAAAACAGTTATTCCTAAGAACAGTTACTCTGAAGGGTACACTTATGACCTTATACACTTCCTAAGAAACAAAGTAAGGTTTTGAGACATACAAGGAGGAAAATGGGACTTATTAGCGAGAGAAATGCTTTTTCTCCACATCAGAGTAAAGACAGAACTATCAAAAAGGAATTTGACATGTTAAAATATGATTTATACTCTAGGAATACTAACATGATGTAAATTTTATAGGTTTTAGACACTACCAAGGTTGTAAATAAACAACAAATTTAATGACCTAATTACTTTCCTTGAGTAATAAAGTCAATACATCTCAAATTTGCATGTAATAGTAAAGTTGGATGTATGATACCTGCTTCTTCCTTCCAATAGTTATTGTAATATAACAGAAGTACCCAGCAATTTCGCTACCTAAACCAAGAATCTGAGCCAGTTTAATCAGATGCTAATACAATTAATCTGAAAACTGCATGGAAATTACAAGTTAACTGATGTTTTGAAGATGAGTATCTGGTGAGATTACCAGCTCTACAGTTAACCAATTGAGTCTTTAATTAAAACACAAAATTCCTATTTTGCTGTTTTCATTTAGAACACTGATGATGATATGACAAAATAAAGGTGAGATAAGGTGAAATATCTGCTGGATACCTTTACTCTCATCATTCCCCATCGGGCATGCTCACAAAGAAAAGGAAAGGACTTTTGGAAGAGATATTTACATTGGATTTAGAGTGTCACCTGGAAGAGAACACTGGTTGATTTCAGTGAAATTTAATATGAAATTTAACAAGAGCTTGTTATAATCCCGGTCAGACAACTCCTTCTCAGGGATAAAATGGCCATAATTTGACTTTGTTAGAAATTCTCAGGCAGCAGGTTTGTAGCACTTAAGAAGTCCATTAAAAAGAAAAAAAATTAAAATTCAGGCATACTTTCTCGAGCCATTGGAAAATACTTGAGATAAAAGTGTACTTCTTCATCCTCCTGACTTTCCTGGAAAAACATTTCCATAAATTTGTAACCACCACCCGCCATATCCCAGGTTACAATCCCCAGACTCAATTATGACAGAAAGAGGAATATTACCAGTTTGAACACGTTATCTGTCCTGAGCTTCTCTTCCAAAGAAAAAGCTAAATATACTCTGAAAACACCACACTTCACTTCCATTTGTTTAATTTAATAACATCAAGAACTTCCCAAACTCTATACAATTTGCATAGGAAACAAGAATCTCATTCAGGACCATCTCAATGACTGCTGCACACAGTGACCTTCCTGCAGGTCTCGAGCACCCTGTGCCCAGCACCCAAAGCCAAGCTCTAACAGCCCCCTGCTACTCAAACCCAGGGCAGGTTACTACTCTAACTAGCTTCTCCCTACAACTGATTCAGTGTGAACTAAAACACCATCATCATCATCTTAAAACCCAATTCTTTTCTATTGAAGTTCAGCCACCCCTTCAAGCTGCAAACAATTTTAATGAACTTTTCTAAGACTGTTCCTTTTCTGAAACAGGTGTGAGGAACTGCTGTGTTTGTTCTGATATTCTGAGCAACAGGAATACTTACAACAATCTTCATAAAGACAGCCAACCCCAAGTTAAACAGCAGTTGGCTCAACAACAAGGTAAAAAGTCATACAAATATGGTATTTTAAAACACATATATACACGCATATATTAGAAGAGGAAATAGCCTTAAATTGCACCAAGGGAGATTTAGGTTTGATGTTAGGAAAAATTTCTTCACTGAAAGGGCTGTCAGGCACTGGAACAGGCTGCCCAGAAGGTGGTGGACACCATCTCTGAAAGGATTTAAAAGATGTGTAGATGTGGCACCTGGGGACATGGGTTAGTGGTGGACTGGGCAGTGCTGCATTAAAGGCTGAACTCAGTAGTCTTAGAGGGCTTTTTCAAATGAAATGATCCCATGATATATAGGATTAAGTTCCAAAGTAATATTTTTATAAACAAAGATTTAAAAAACAATTTCAAGCATGTTCAGGACTATTTTAGTGCTCAAGAAGTTTGCAGTTATAGTTAAAGTTACTTCATAAAGCAATTTGCATTTGAAAATTTTATTTTGGGTAAACTATGGTTGGAGTTACATGGTTCCAACAAACAAGAGTTTTACTATGGAATAGAAGTGCTATACAGAATGAGGGTCATTAAAGATTCAACCATATAACTAGAGAAATTCTAATGACCTATCATACTAACAGTGAAATATATGGTAACTACAATATAAGATTATATAACTAGAATATATGGCAAACTAGAATATAAGGCTACGGTCTCTCTTTTTATACCAAAAAAGATTTTTATTTTAGTTTGCACACCCAATTATTCAAAAAAGTCTTATAGAAGATAGTATAGAACAGTTAGGTCATTCTTGATTCTCTGATTCAACAGCATTAGAGAGCTATAAAATATTACCACTGTCTATGACCAAGTACAAAAATTCCATTCACCTCCAACTATCCCCAGAATAAAATATGAATACTGTCACAGGATTATAGCAATTTTTAAGCAAGTTCCTGCCTGCATGTTTTGCAAGGTAGTTTGATTTTAGGATAAACTACTAGCCTTCAATTGCTAAGATCTTTAAAGGCATGTTGAACCAATTACAATGAACTATATATTGCCCTGAATAAAGTTACTTTTAGCATATAAAAGGATAATTATTTCCCCTTTGTGTCCTTACCCTACTAAATAATGGTAATGACCTCAAGGTCAGGCATTTCCAGGAGTTAATGATAGCACGGGTTAAGGGCACTCAGCTGGTCATCAGCTCCTATCCATCTGTCATTATTGCTTTTGCAATTAAGGGTTTTATTAGAGTTTCTTGTTTGTTTTGTAAGCCATACTGACCAGTGTTGAATCCAAGCTAGTGTCTCAAAGAAAACATTAATAATTCCAGTTTTTCTCTTATATAGCAGTTTGGTATAATTTCAATTGTTCAGTACAGAGCAATCTCTAGTATATTAAATGAACTGTCATAGAAAATAATAAAGTCTGCAGAAAAGCATCATGAACAAAAGTTTAAAAACTGTCTGTAGTACTTACCGAGAGCTGATGAGTCATGAAGTGGTCTTCGGCGCTGATTCGTGCCAGAAAATGGGTAGTAGGGTGTCCCAGGTTTTGCAGAGGATGACAGCTGACCTGGACTTCCAAGCCCCATATCAGACCGAAGCAGACTAGACTACAAAAACGCACAGGGAAAAGTCAAATTAAACTCTATAACAATGCAGCTGTTAATATGCCAGGCTAACAAACTATTAACCACACATACTGCTCTTGGCATTTATAGGAATTTACTGGGATTTAGTGAAGGTTCTAGAGTTTTAAAAAATGTAGACCTTTTAAAAATCAATGTTCAGAGTATGTACCACAGCATAATTCAGAAAGGCAGATCAAGTTTGGCTGTCAGCCTCCAAAAAAGCCATGACCATTTTCAATTGAAAACATCTGAAAGAATCAATTCATATTTAAATTTTAAACAAAAATCATAATACTTTGTTTATTTTACAATATAACACCTCTTCTGTTACACAATATAAACATAATTGATAAAAACTGCAAAGAGTTTATAGTGTGACATTAAGTTTTAGCACATACTTAGAAATCAAGACTTAGATTATGTTCATAAAAACATGGAATAAAATTGTCCAAAAAAAAATCAAATGCAGACAAGAGATAACAGAGTAAATTAATTAACAGAACATGATAAATTGACATTTTAAAAACTTCAAACTAACAATGTAGTTGAACCCTACTCTTTTTGTTCCCTTTTCATGCAGTAAAAATGAAAACATTCTAAACAATTAACAAGTGCATTATATGTTATTTGACCTCACATCATTTGGATTTCCTCTGTAAAACTGAAATGAATGTTGGTGATTTAGAAGAATGAAGTTTTTCCACAGGTGGTGCTACACTTAGCCTTGTTTTAGTCTGAAAAATTCTGACTTGGAGTGAAACCCATGGAACTGTACAGAAAATGCACCAGGTGGTAAAAATTCACTGTGTTTCACTCCTGGCTGTTGCATACAGCTTTCCTCAGAAAGGAGCCTCAGAAGCAATTTGATTTCTTCAGCCATGGTCAGTACATAGTGCAGCCTTCCCAGTATAAGGGGGCAAAGCATAGCTGTCAGCTGTTTTGCTTAGACTCATCATTGTCAGGTGATGCTAAGACAGAAACTGCTGACTGGAGTAACTTTTATACCAAAACCCCACCAAATTTCTCCTTCAGCCTCACTGTTCTCAAGCCAACATTTCTCATCCCCTCAAACTGCTCTCCACAATGAGCCCTTATGCCCCTGAAGGTTCCAGAGGTTTCACAAAACCTGCTTGTGGGCTGGATTATGACAGGAACCACTCCAGTGCTTCTGCCTGCTTGGGATACAGCAGCCCACTGGGATAGCAGCAGAGGCCATTCATTGCTCCTGCCTCTCCTCACCTTCCCTTCTGAGGCCCAAATACCTCATTCATAAATAAATGTATCTTTTGGATTATACTAGATCATCGAAGGTGATTCTTCTGGCGTGATGAGTTGTGAAAGGCAAGCTTCACTCGCACATCTTGCAGTAAGGTACACTAAATGCCTTCTACCTTGCCATGCACTGGGATTAGCAGAAAATGCAGACTTCATACAGAATTACAGAATATTTATAAAATAAGCTTTTTCTCTGCATTGTATCACCTTTGAAATTTCTCTCTCTTACTTGTTTGATGACTAATTTGAGCATGAAAATCTTATATTGTAATTGAATGGAGTGGGATGTGAAAGAATCACCACATCACAAACTAAAGGAGGACCCAAGATTGTTCACTATTTTATACAAAAGTGAGAAGATCAAAATTTATTAAAAATGTTAGTGCATAGAAATAGCTTCCCCTCAGTTCAGCTTCTTCATTGTTATTCTTACAAAAGTCTTTGAATCAGAATTCTTAATCTGAAACTCATATTAAAATGAGATAGTCTGATAGGGGAGACAAAAGTACACAGCAAATACACGCAGGGGGAAATCTGCTGGTGGGCTGTTCCAAGGTCTTCTAATTTTTGTTTTGGTCAAATAGTTAAGAGTTTATTGTTTTGCAGAAAATATTATGAACAGCAGAATATCTGGCTTACTCAGTATAAATCTGAATTTAGCAAAGATACTATTCTAAACATTTACTACAGTTTTAGAGGTGAACACTGTATGGGAAACATGGCCAATGTTTTGTGAAAAGCAGCTCCTCCAAACCAACACTGGCCAGAAGAAGATATGAAACCAGTTCTCACTTAGCCCAACACTTGACCTTCTTGACTAAGAATACCCAGGACTGAAGGAAAATTTCTTTACATAGCCTGTGGGGAAGGGAGGAAGTATTACGATAGTTGTCATTTCAAGTAGCTGAGGCAAGGTCCCCCTCCCAGAATCACGACCGAAGCTGGTAGGGACCTCTGGAGGTCAGCTACTGCAGCCCTGCTGGCTCAGAGCAGCTGCCAAAAACAATTAGGAGCTACGGCCCATTCACATTAAAGACAACCCTCCCTCCTGATCACTGGAGGGATTTTGGAAATGCAATGGGATCCATACAGATGCTTCCAAAAAAAGGGGGTGGGAAGGCTCCTAGTCCCTCTGTTCCCCTACTCATTAGGAGATGGGGAAAGATTTAAAAAAAAAAAAAAACAAAAAACCAACAAGTAAAAACTCTTGAATACATTTCTACAAAGTCATTCTAAAAGGCATGAGTCTGTAACTTTTCCAGACTTAACCTCCAACCTTTATTTCATGGCATTTGCCACTCTTGCTCTTGTCCTAAGTGTTCCAGTTCTTCACATTTTCACCGGACCCTGAATTTCAAAGCAGCCTGGTTTCAATAACATTAAGTTAGCATATAATCGCTATAGTAAATACACAGTAAATCTCAAGCTGTGCAACACACTCTGAAGAAGTTTTCTGATCTATACTGTTTTGGGGTAAGAATTTTTTTATTTATAAAAAAGGATTAAAAAACCAAAACAACACAAAACCACAACCCTCTTCTACCATTGGTCCAATCAAATGAAACATCTGTTTAGAATTTTGTAATTGTTCCTCAATCTTCCAAAAGAAAATAAAAATAGATGTCATTAGTTCAGCTCATTGATTTTTCTGCCTGTTTGAACCAATTGAGAAAAAATATTGATTAGGACTGATCCTTTCCTAAGGGCATCTGATAAAGAAAGGAATACAAAAATACCACTGAGGATAGCAAAAAAGCTTTGTATTATCAGCATCAAGCTTCTCCTAACTAAGTGCCCGAGGTCCCTGCGCAGAGGCAGATCACTTACACATGTAGTTAGGGGCATTCTCCACAGAGAACCTGCATGCTCACTCTGAACCTCATCTGCCAAGCACACATCCAATTACTAAAGAATAATCAATGACTGGTTATTCTCCTGAATGCTTGTCCGAGTCCTTGTCTGTATTACCATTGTCAATAAACAGGCATCACCCCTAAAAATTTAACTGTTTGGATTTTATAATGCATATAGCCAGTCTCAAGATACACAAAAAGTTATTTAAAGAAATGTTTTCCCTAAGGAATGAGTGTTCAATAACCAACTGGGAAAAAAAAAAAAAAAAAGGAAAAAAAGGCTTTTATTACAATCAGCTAAGAGCACGGCAAGCCTGATTCCAAAGAGAAAAGAGAAAAAGATGTAAACATGCCTGCTTTACTTTTCTGATTTATCCCTTTCAGAGAAACCAAGAAACAGTTTTGACAGCCTCAGGGGAAACGGCCTGACCCAAATAGGAAAGTCCTTCACAAGGGCCACTATATCGACAAATGCTTTAAGGGGTCACTATCCTAAAGAGTATTCTCTTAAAAATGAAATGCAGGGGAGTCATCTATTCAAGAATTGCAAGGGTGAGGGAAAAAGAATCATATCTACATATAGGGGGTGGATTTATGCACTTTTGTCACAGAAAACAAGTAACTTTGCATTGCTTGCACACAAGTGCAGCTGCAAAGGTAACTTCCATTCAAACTAACAAGCCAATCAACCATATGCTTATATCAAAATGATATACCTGAGATTTTAAAGAAAGCTCCTTAGTCAACTTATTTTAAAATGGTTCTTAAATTGATTCTTTCAAAGAATTTAAGCATGAAAGTAAAAAGTAATTTGACTAATTCCAAAGTTTTCTTCTCCCCACCCCAACTCTGTGACTCTTTAGATACCATTTGATGCCAAAACACTGCTCTGCCTTCAGTGAACTTCTAGGACACCAGCCAGCAGAATTCTAATATGTTGGTAAATAATTCTTTGATTTTACTTTGATATAAAAAAGAAAGCGGACAAGTAAAGGCCTACAGATGTCCTTACGTAATATTCCTTGCAGCTCTCTAGAATTTAGGCTCTGTGCAGACAGAAAAGCCAAGCTGTCCTGAAAAGTACACAAGCAGTTTTAACAAATAGACTCTATACATTGCCTATATAAAGTTTTACCTATTCAAAAATGCATTTGTTATAGGCAGGTAGCCTTGTGCTTCTTGGTCGAAATCTTGTTCACATTCTTTTCTTAAACACAAACATTGGCAAACACTTTTAAGAACTCAAATTTTCCCAGTGTAACCATAGCCAAACTGTGCAATAGTTTGATCCAAATACAACTGTGTGCCTTTACATTATTCATTATTTTCTATCAAAAGAAGAATATGGTTGAGAATAAAAGCATTAGCCTATTATATGCAACTGATTATGACAGGCCCATTATGCTGGCATAATAAGGCAGGCTGCTTTGGCAGTGAAATGAGAGCTGCAACTCACCAACCGCAAACTTAGATCTTGAAAACCTCCCCAACAGTCAACTAGATTCAACTAGATTTTATTTTTTCTATTTTTTTGCATTAGCTTCCTTTTCATAAAGTTTATGCTTTCAGTCCTAGTAGTCAGGCTGTACCTACTTAAAGCAGGAAAACTGTCTAGAGGTAAAAATAAGTACTTGAGTGTTTAGTTAAAAATTGGGAGCTTGGATACTTTTTTACTTTTACAAAATAATGTAATGCAACACCACTCATCTCAACCAAATCCCTCCATTATCCCGCCACAGTCGCTGACAAACTCACTTGGCATCTCTCTATTTCTCAGAATTACACAGAGCAGATGGCAAGTGCATTCCATGCCTTACTGTAAACTCGAAATGTTGTCCTGGGTAGAGCACAAGTTTCATGTGCATGTCGTTTTTACTCAATGAGCTCTTTGGTTGACTTAGAGCATGGATATAATGTGTCTCAGTATGGCATGTCTTGCCTTATAGATAAACCTGAAAAATTTGCATAAGCTGGGTTAAAAGAACATAACAAAAAAGAAAAGCCAAACTCTAGTAAACTTGCAAAATCCCTCAGCAAAGTTGTATATTTTGTTATGGTGTTTCCAAAGGAACACCCAGCACAACACTAAAACATTAACAAATAATTGCTCTGAAATCCTAGTATGGTAGAGAGGTTAGAGCTGTAAAAAGACCATTCACTCAAGTTCAACATCACGCAGTTTAAGACAAAAATATAACTAAGATATAAAGTGTTGAATTTCACTTTACTCAAGTCTCCAGTCTTTGGAAACTGTAATGAATATGCACTCCAAAATAGGAGCTGAATTTGGGAAAAACACTGACATATGATGTAAATTCATTTTAAATTTAAATTTTAGAAATATGTTTGCAATTATCAGCATGTTGTTAAAGAATCTCATCCTGAGAATATCATCAAATAGTAATGTGAAATACAGTGTTAC
The DNA here is from genome assembly GCF_000691975.1 of Corvus brachyrhynchos. Lineage (NCBI taxonomy): Eukaryota > Metazoa > Chordata > Aves > Passeriformes > Corvidae > Corvus > Corvus brachyrhynchos. Next base: position 3,680,176 of record NW_008236184.1, read on the forward strand.
CATTTTGAGAACAAAGGGACTCTGAATGAGTAATCAATAGCAACTGGCAGAAAATGAGGCATTAATTATGATCCTCTCTAGTGTTTTGTCTCAAACAAGGTTTCATTAAATATATTGTGGTAACCTGTACATCTTCAAGCCATTACCAATAGATTTGATCAGATACATTTTTGGTCTGTTTCAGGTGGAGGAAAATATCAGAATTAGAAAACCAAAACAACATCTAAAGTGTTATATGATAACTTGAGCTTTTTTTTCTTGATCAATTTAAAGGAAATCAGGGGTTGCTAATAAAACATCTCAGGAGAGGATCCTCTAACAACATGTTGATAATTGCAAACATATCCCTCATTTTTAAAAAATACTTAGGTCTTATAATCTCAATGTAGTCTCTTGAAAATTTAATTATCATCTCCTATACCTAAAGTATCATGCAGGTTTGAGAAGATAATGACAGTCATCCATCAACTGCATCCTGCTAGTGTAATCAGGCTAATCTAGCTCACTGGATTAAAAACCAGCTACCTAGGGTACTAAATACCAAAGCGATGCAACATCGTAAACAAAATAACATTTAGCCTTACTGTCTTTCCAATTAATGTTTACACCAATGAAGATCAAGTTATCAATATATTCTCTTTTTATGCCAATGCTTTTCCAGATCACCATGAGCTGCTTATTCATGTGTGTACCTAAGCAGAGGCTGCTACCATGGCAAATTCTGTTCATGTGTAAATATACTGGGACTGAGCACAGAGACAGAAGAGAGAGAAGAAAGGAGTTTATTCAGAATTACGCAGTGAGGAAAGCAAAGATTAAATGCAAAGGGAAGGAATCATTTTGTATTCTTTTTGCATCTAAATGTCTTTAAAGCCCCTGATTAATACAAATATTTTGAAGGGTCCCTTCCTTCTCCTTTGCAATATTGGCTTTCTTGCGCTGATGCTGCATATTGGCAAGACTACAAATTCAGTTTTACGCTTCTAAAGCAGCACCCTGCTGATGTTGGTGTCCAATCCCGGAGGTTATGCTGGCTCAGCTTGTCTTCGTTCATCCCCCCGGGCAAGGTATTTTTGCGTTGCTGACTGAATTCTAGGAAGGCATTACTAAGCATTGTGATTACAGGTCAGGCACCCCTCCCTTTGCCTTTGAATCTTTTCACTACATTATGAAAACAGTAATTTGAACAGCTTCCTTACTATGATTATACAAAAGCCACTTTCTGGAGAACTCCAAAATTCTACAAGAGAAGCTGCTGAGTGGTTATTCATTTATTTTTTTAATTTTTATGGTACCAGCCTCCTTGCTTTCCTTTATGATTACAAGATATTAGCATGAGGAGTCAATATTTAAATAAAAGATGTTATGCTGAGTCTTATTTACAGAAGCCAGACTATAAAGGATAGTATAAAGCTCAAACTATGCATCTGTTCCTCCCTCTGCATCTTCAGCAAAATTATTTAAAAATATTTCAGAACATTAGTAGATCATCTCATGCATACAGTATGGAAGCTGTACATCTCCTCTCCCACACAACTAAGAGAAAAAAAATCTCTCTTGCTCTAAGCACCAAGTCAGAAAATTATTAACATGATGAGGGTACATTAATAAAGCAACCAGTTAGTTGTTAGGACTTAACATGGAGAAGTCATATGTTTTCACATGTGATCAAGGGAGAGCTCAGTTCAATACTAGGGTGCTAGGAAATGGCAAGGAAATATCTTAGGCTACAGTCCTCTCTCCTGAATAAATGTTATGCTTCTCTCCCTGCTTTTTGGAAACCTGTACCATCAGGAGCACCAGTGTCTCGAAAAGCACTCCACAACACAGCTGAAACCAATACAAGCTGGATGGTTTAGTTCCATGAAGGAGGAAGGTAAATGAGAAATCCTGTGCTTCCTTCCACCACTGAGTGACTGCCCAAGCTCTAGTCTCTCCCACCCATCCCAGGAAGCACTGCTCAGTAAGAGGTTACCTACATCACTCAACTCCCCCATCCCAATCCTACTCAGGGCCTCTACTCTTGACACCAGTTATTTGTGCAGATGTGAAGTCTGGGAAGGGACTTTACCTACCTATTAATTAAAAAAGAAAAGTAAATGGGGGCTTAACATACTAGAGCAATTACAGACAAAAGGAATACATACTTCAAAGAAAATCCAAAGGGCAATCCAGCTCATTCAGATAAACAGGCATGACTAGGAGTACAGAGCTGAGCTAATATTTTCCCCATCCTCCACTAATACCATAAATTTGTAACTGAGAAGCACCCAGCTCTGAGGCAGTCAGTTTAGCTGGATGCAAATAGTAATTCACCAAAGAAGTTTTATCTGCACTCTGTGCTATAACATTATTTTTACTTCCTTATGTAGCAACATGCAAGATAGTGTGTATATATATTAATTTACAGAATATTCATAACCTTAAATACAATCAAACACAAGCAAAAAATAAAGGTGGCAAGAAAATTTGACAACCCTAAATAGTGTGAGAAAGAGAAGGGCAAAGACAAGAAACTGTTTGCCTGGTAAGGCATTGAAAATTATTCCTTACGGAACTGCTCACCCTTTAAAAATAGCATCCCTCCTCCAACTACAACAAATTCCTAACACCTGCTACCCACTTCATTCCAGGGGGAATGTCTTCCCTGATTAACTTCAGGTGGTCACCTCCAGCACTGGAAAAAGAAATCTAGCCTGTGCCCCATACATTTTTACTTTCTAAAAAGGTTCTGCAGACTCCTTATCTGCTGAGTGACAGGAGATATTTTCCCAATAGCACAATAAGTAATTCACTTCTAATAAATCATGGTGAACAGAAAGTTAATATTGCTTGATTCTATTCGAGAAGTAAAATGAAGCAAAATAAACTAAAGTTCAGGCATTCCATCTGCCCTAAAACTATATATCCCTCTCCCCAATCCCAATCTTTTAAGATGGTATCAGCTGGCAGAATCCAGAGTCACTGCTTCAGTTAACATTGTGTCAGCCTTTCCTTCAGCAGCTGCATTTCTTAGAGATTGATAGCTCAGCTGTAAAAATCTGCTTCAGGGAGACACCTGATATCAAAAGTGTCAGAGAAGGAGAGATTAAAAAGAGAAAATTTACAAAATAAAATCAGTTTTTCAGCTTTAAAGTTATATTGGTATTAAAAACCCCACACATGTACAAGCCTTAATATTTTTTATACTTATAACTCAGTATTACTTGGATTTAAGGAGACATCACGTTCTCTATACTGTTTCTAAAACTGTGAGGAAGGAAGAAAAGCAACTGGTGCCACTGCTTGTAGTCTTTCTAAGGTCTCACTCATCAGAAAGGTCCAGAAAATGATGTAATCTTCTGCCTCATTGGAAAGATCCATCTAAAGCGTCCTCAAACATACACTAGGAGTGAGGAAGAAGAGCTTTCTTGTTTAATAGACACTGGTTAGCAGAAACCCTGGCAAAGCATCCTAGGAGCAACTGCAGTGTCAGGCTGCCATGCTGATCCTCGGGGCTACACCTGCAGCCTAAGGATGATTTATCTGGGTGCCTCTGTACCCATCTGAAGAACAACCACCTTGGAAATTCAATGTGCTACAAATATATTTTTCTAGTCTAACTCTTGCATTTTAAGTAACCCCTCAGCTGTCAGAAGCCACTAAAACCCTACTCTACCCTACTATTCATAATCACTCATTTCTTTCACTGTTGTCACTTCCGAATTTTTTGTTCTCACGAAACTTGCATTTCCAATTACATTTTTCATATTCTTCACTACTTTTCCATTTTCGTCAGTAAATCTCATTTTTGCTTCCCACATACATTTTACACATTCTTATCTCCTACCATTCACATTTTTGTCTGTATGCTTATTCTTACAGCTGTTTAATGTTACCTGATGCTTTACTAAAAACATTAAAATCAGTTACTCTTCTCCATTACACCAAATACACATCTTACAATTACATAGTTTAGGAACATATTAAAACTACGTTTAAGTTGGTGCTATTTTCTTCTATTAATTTTTCTCTATGCATTAAACTGGCATCTATGTCTTTAACTTTTGCTTGCTTAATCCTCACCACCCTGACAGTAATACAAAAAAGTTGCCATTTTTGCCTATGCACAATATGAACGGGCTTTTATGTTCTCCCTAGACAGCTCAAATTTCTGGAGTTGTACCCTTATACTTCCGTAGCTGTTAGAGAGTGAGCTCTGAGATAGTACTTGCCCCGACATTGCAGAATTGTTCTTTAGGTTTGAATTCTGCTCAAGCTGCTTTAAAGTCTCTTTAAATTTTTAAGAGGCAAATTACTGACTATGCAAAGACAAAGTAACACACACTTGCAGACATTTCTTTTGCTGAAGTGATCATCTGTTAAATTGCCCAAGAAATTGGTGCTAAAGGCATTTTTCGAGTTTATTTCAAAAGTTCTTGTAGTGTTTGCTAAGAAACAAATTTTTTTGCACAAAAATAAAACAAACTTTTGAGCCCATTAAGGATGTTACAGCTAACAGATACAGTCTTAACATGCCACCATTTTATTCTTTAATAAATAGCTAAATTTGCAGACAACAAGATGTAAACCTTTAAAGTTCCATGTTAAATGGTGAAGAAAGGAGAAATTGGTAAATTTTGAAAAGTTGTCTGAAATCATGTCTTAATATGTTTACTTGAAGTATATTCCCATAAGGAGCACTAAGTATGGTGTTAATGTGCATAAAATGCTACTGTCATACTGCAAAATTCAGGCTAATTTAATAAAGCCTGATGTGCCTTACATCATGTTGCAATGATGCAGTAATATGCTGCTAAATGAGTCACCTCACATTAGCTTCATGGCAACAGCAGAGTTGATGGCTATTGAAGGGAAAATGGGGTAGCAATATTACTGGAAATATTGATGGACCAGCTTTCTATTGAATTTTTTTTCATCCAAGAAAAAGCTGCCTTATTTATTACCAACACACACAAAACTTATACAATAATAGCAGCAGAAATGAGTTAAAAATCCATCAGCCACTAAATAAAACATAGGTAGCATACACAGTATCATATAGATTGTCCATATGTTCTCAGTGTAGTGCTATATATTTCATGCAGTATGTATAAATATCAGGTACTATAGAGTAGTGTATATTTTATACATTATTTTATATATATAGGATTGTATATAGTCTAAGTGAAATGTATTTAGTAAATTCAATCCGTAGCTCCTTCCAGCATTTGTGTATTCTACAGTTTTATCAGCAGCAGTTTTTTCTAACAGTTTTATAACTTCTGAAGTGTCCCATCATCATGTAGACCATCGAGATTAATGAGTAAGAAAAATGGAGTAAATTAAGATACGACTCTTTACAAGAAGGCCACGCTTTAAACCACAAGTGGTGAATGCCTCTTTATTCCTGCCTAGCATCCATTACATTCAGCACTTGATTCTACCTCCCTTCCCAAACACAGGACAGTGTGTAGCCTTCAAATTATTATGAAGGGAGGATAAATGTGTTATCACCACACATCAAAAAATCCATCATGTCTATTTTTCATGCATGATTGTTTAGAATGAAAATAGAACATTAAGGGAATAGTCACCAACAATTTACTATCTTGAGCCTAGTGAGGCCAGTGGGGAGAGAATGTGCCAGGCACATGAGAAGAGACACTGTGAGGCCAAAGGAGCATCCCCCCTGCCAATTATCCAGGGCACTCATGGGCTCCTGGGGATGAAGTTACCTTCTGTGAAGACCCACACAAACAATTAGAAGAATTAGTCTAACAGCTACACATGTACTGCACATTTATCTCAATTTCACTTTAAAAATAGTGCAGACCCCTGGCTTTCTTTGAGCTCAGACCTGTCAAACCAATGTTCAGTGACAGCTGGGGACCTTTTTGATGATACTGGAAATAGGAGTCATGAATTCAATATCTGAAGTCTAATCTTTCTTTTACATAAGCTACTGTTTTCAGTACTAAATCACACAAATGTGAATAAAATCTTTTTTTATTACATGAAGCTTTCTTAAAATTTAACCTTTACCTGATTTATAATTTGTGAAAAGAAGCCCTTCCCAAAACTGCAATTACATGGCCAACAGAAATAGTGGAGTCCCCTCAAAAATCACAAACTACCACCCTACCTCCAATTCAAAGACACAAAAAAGAGACTTTGTGTCAAGTCATGTAGCATCACATTTCATTCTGACAGGAAAACAGAGTTTTTAATATTTCTTCTAAAAGCTGTCAATTTTTTCTCCAGGTAAAGATTTTTTACGTTCATCTAAATCAGCTCTGCATAAGCCTCAATTTGCCATCTTACCTATCCACTTAGAGTCTATATACTTTTGGATTCTCCTTTTTGGCTTGCTTAAAACACGTGATGGAACAAAAACCTGAAAACAAGCACTTCCTGCTAATAAAATATTCGCAAATTAGCCATATTTACATTCTTGTGACTAAATGTTACAGCTGAATCAGATTCCATTACCTAAATTGCTCAGGTTCTTAAGCTACACTGAAAATCAATCACACTTCAACTCCTACAGCCTAAATATAAAGCCTGTAGGTAGCAAACAGCCCCTACAAATCACTGCTTAGATTATTTTCAGTAAAAGGTGAGAATGAGTCTGAAACATTGCAGTTTACAGTGGTTTTGAAAATTTTCATTGCAGCCTTCTGTAAGTTCAGAAAGTAAAACTTAAAACTCCTCCCACTTCCATACCAGGTTATTAATCCCCTTTACACAAGTAACATAAGGAAAGGAGGTAGAAGAAGGATGGATTCAAGAGTATTTGGGGAAGTTAGGTATTTTCAATTCACCTGTACCCAATAACACACTCAGGAGACTGACTGGCTCTTGCCATTTTACCATTTCAGAAACCTTAGCCACTGTCCTTGAACTCCTGGTTCAGAGCAGAGACTAGAAAAGAATGGCATTGGTTGGTTTCCGAGAGGAAGAAAAGTAGTGGCTTATAATTCCTCAACAACCTAAATTTCCTATTTTTTTTTGAAGAATATTGGAAGAAATAGACTACAAATTTCAGAAGATAATGAAGAATTGATAGTGATTCAGCTGGAATACAGTATGTAAAATTAATTTCCTTCTCAGATTGCATAAGAGGTGTTTTAATAAGGCTTTTACCAATTCCACATTTCACAGGTGAACTGAGGAACTGAGGACAACTAAAACTAATGCTGAATACAGAGCGAAGCTGATTAAAAAACAGCTAAGAGTTTATGATCAACAGTGGGTGAATGTATTAACTGAGACTTTGCAGGCATCTGTTTTGGGCATCATTCCACCTCTTAATTAGTGACTTGGATGAAAAATGAAGACTACATTTACTAAATTCACAAAGCAAATAACCCATAAGGATCTACAAATGCAGTGCAAGCCTGGAATTCAAAATTGCACTAACAAATTTAGAGACGGTAGAAGGAACGTGTTAAAAAAGTAAATAGATTTTTGTACATGGAACCTGTAAACTGAAAAATACAGGGTGAGGAATAACAAGCTAGCCAGCATTACCATAAAAAGGTATTGGGAAATTTTAGATCACTACGATTGAAATATGTAGCTGAGACTGGAGATTTGTTAGGAAAATAGGCAAATACCACACAGGAAAAAGTTCAGTATTGTCTGAAAGATCCAGGAAATTTCTTTTTGCCATAGTGTTAAAGGCCCTAGGTGAGCTACTTGACCTCACTTAAAACACTGGAATTCCCTAGGGTTGTGAACCTACTGGAGAACATTCAGAGCAAAGCATAAGCTTTTCTACTAATATTTCAGTCTGAGACAGAACCTGTTACATATCCACTGCTAAAATATACCTGCACTATACACACCCATGTAAAAATTAACTGCAGTTATGTCTATCTTTTCTAAGGACTCCTTATCATCTTAATCATCTAATGGTTTTTCCAGCCTCTACAGGCTTAAAAGAGAATAGATTCTTCTCCATGTCCACTGTCTGTAAGACAAGAGCTAGCTACTTTAATTACGATGATGTTTAGATAAGGCACCAGGGAAACTTTTTGAGAGTAACTACACTCAAGTAGTGGAAAACAAGACCCAGAGTGGTCATGCAGTCTCTTCCATCCCTAGACTTTTTTGAGAACTGAGCACATGAAGCCTCTGTAAGGGACAATGCAGCCAATTCTTCATTTGGATTGTAATGACCTCTCATGATCACTTTAGACCTTCTCTATGACAGATTTCAAACACAGGAGCTGCAATGAGAGCTGTATTTCAAGCGCTACCATGCCATTTACAAAAACCAAAAAAAACCTCTAAAGATTCAGAAATCCCACCACATTCCAAGTTAAATGAATTCAAACACTGTCAGATTTACCTGACAAAGACCAAAATAAAATACAAACTGTAATTTATCACATGAATCTAATGGAATTAAAATTTAATTCAAGGTTAACTCTATGTTCACTTTTTATTATCCTGAATATAAAACCAATAGATTTACCTACAGTAACATTCTCCCCACATACTAAACATTTTAAAGAAAAAGAAACTGAGGGAGATTAAATAGTAGAAAGCTTATCAAAGTGATAAACAGAACTAAAAGAGATGTTAATAGAAACAAATATGTGTAAGATTCTAAGTTTAAAATAGCTATATGTAAAAAATTAATATTAAATGGTACTAGATAGAAACAATCCTAAATATATAGAGATATAAAAGGATTTTTCTCACTGAGAAACCAAACAACAGAAACTACACTCGTTCCTGCAAAGCAGAATAGAATTTTATGCAAAGTTCATATAAAACCATTTTCCAATACAAAACATTAACTTAATGAAAGAGTATTGTGGAAATTAATTTGCTTCCAAACTAATGTCAAGTTTAAGTTATTATATTTAAATACAGTACATACAGAGTTATTTCAACAATAGTAACAACACTAATACAATGTTTTACTGTCTAGACTGGCAATAATGTGACGCCCGTAACTTTAAGGTAAAGAGCTATACTGCTTTTTGGGAGAATGTTACTGAAAGCTCACCCATACAGCTACAAATGGGTCTTTGTTTGCCACATCTGCATTGCAGAGAAGTAGTAAAGGCTATGAGAATGATCCTTTCTTAATAGGGGAAGCATTGCCACATGGTGCTGCCCATTCACACTTCCCAAGCTACTAGTTAAAAACCAAGATGTCAAACTCATATGCTAAATTTTATCCTCCAGAAGAAAGACACCCCTGAAAATATCAGTTCAAAGGAAATAGTCAACCTACAGTAAAATTAAAAAAAGATTCCTCTTTGAGAAAATAAACATAAAGCAGTATCTTAGAATTACAAACATATTAGTTATTTAAATCTTTATCAACAGACACTGAATGTAATCACGTGGTAATTATACTTTTCAAACAGTCAAATTTCCTGTACATTCGAAACAGACTTTTAAACAATGATCAAAGTATGCTTAGTCTGGCTCATTAGAAATCACATGAAGGAAATCATCACTCTAAAATGAAGAGACTCTACTTACTTGACAGCCTGGTAAGCCCGTGTCTCTACCATACAGTGGAAATGGACCTCTGTCTGAGGTTTTTCCTACAAAAGAAAGAAATTTAAGATTTGGTTATTTTTAAACTCCCCTAGACATCCACATCAATTGTCTGTATATATGCAATTCAGAAAATCTATTCACATCATAGTAAATTTACAAACATCAAGTTGCATGAAAAAAATCAGGTTTTTATACATCTGTGTTTCACACACTCAAACAACACTACAATAATAGATTACATATTTACCTAATAAAATTCCTTTTGTAACCAGTCAGATACTATAAAATATTCCTATTCAGTATGTTTAAATACAAAAGGCAAAGGTCCATTTTCATTTCCATTATCAACAAGCAAAGGTAGAGACACTTTGAGACATTTCTCCTTCCTGCATGAAACTAACACTTAGCTGGTATCCATCTTAGACAATGAATATACTGAGCAATAAAATAAAACCACATGAAAAGCAAACAAAAACTTCATTCAGAACAGTAAAACTCACGCCAACCTTAAACCACGGCTGATTCATTCAGCTCAACACTCACCCCTACATCCTTAAAAATCTTTTTGTTTAATGTACATGTTAATGTTAATGTTTAATGATAAGCAGGTATAAAACTCAAGCAAGACAACTGGGCAAGACAGCAAAACATATATTATTTTTGCCAAATATGCAATCTTTGCCTGTAGGTAGCACATACAGAACACTGTGCCTCATGCAGAGTGGCTGCCTTCTGATGTTGCTGTCTGAGGTCACAAGACATTAGCAATGGGTTTGCCAGTTCCAGGAAAACTACTTAGTGCTGTATTTGTTAGGTATGCCACCAAAATGGCATATTTGTATATTAAAACTCAGTGTGCAAGTTCTCCAGTGGAGCTCAGGATCAACACCTTGAAAAAAATCTTGAATAGAAGCCCGCTGAACAATGCCAAGCATCAGACATTCATCAAGTAAGTGTATAACAGAAAACACTGTGCATGTGCCTGCCCTAATTATGACACAGTTAGGACTCAGTAAAACCCTGTACCACTACTCAGAGTCTTATCCAAAAGCAAGCATTAATTAACCAGATCTACCCATTTGAAAATGAATGCTATCTCACCCAACTAGGCATTCCCTTTGCAAACAATGTGTGTGTTCTCCTGTCCTAATAAGGAGAAAAAGTAGCCTTTCTTCCACATTCCCATTTCAGGGATAAATAGCTACATGATATTGCAATTGCACTTCAAGAATAGGACTTCCTTTGCTTTTTCTGATTTTTCTCTCTTACTACCAAAAATCCCTAAATATAATTTCATAAGAGGAGAATATAAAGTATGCTTTTTGGTCATTTTAAAAGTGCATCTTGTGTAAGCAGGGAGGAAAAACAAGTCTGAATCTCTTGGAACCACATCTCTGCAAGATTGTAATCTTGATAACTAGCACTGGTATGGTCAACAATAGTTTGCTTGAAAAATGGCAGCTCTGCTGTAACAAAGGGAGGAAAAATTTTACATTTTTCTGCCGAAGCAATTTGCCTCTAACAACTATCAAGCACCAAGCAAATAAAATACCTAGCATGCAAAATTATAAGTAGTAGGATGAATCATGCTGTTCATATTAAACCAGACTCAGCATTTTCTTTCCAGAAAATGAGAATCTCATATCACATGATAAACAACTTTGACTGAAGTATGCAGTATTCCAGGCAGGCTTTAAAACAAATATTTGTACAAGAGTCAATTACACAGGCTCGAAAAATTATGATGTAAATTATGGTTTGTGTAGCAAGCAAGAAATTGTTAGATAAGAATGCATAAAATCAAGTTATTTAAATGTTATATTTTTTTAAAGTATGGCAGATTCATATTAAAGGAGAAAAGCTTACTGGAACAGCCCAATCCATGGTAAATTTGGTTCTGAGAAGTGACCAGGAAAAGTCAAGGCTTTCTGATGCTGTAGTGCCTAAATATTTCTCAAAAATTTGTTGGAGCAAATTAACATTTAACCTGTGTTCAAATGCCTCAGCTTTTCAATGAAGGGTTTGGAAAACAACCTAGGATCAACTATGAGAGGATGCCTTTCACAGATAGTGTCCCAAACACATTCCCAGTGCAAGCACTTAGACAGGACTCTCAAACTTGCAGTAGTGCCACAATGTTAAAGGTACACATTTTTTAAACACCAAAAATTAACAGGCACACACTACAGCAACACACATCGAGCCCACACTCAAGCCCTGCTCCTGGCTGTCTCTCAAACTATGGAACTGCACCCTGTGGTCCCTCATGTGGGACTGGAACAATGTCAGCAACTTCATCGCCACGTTAGCACAGCACAAGGATGGGACAGAGGTGAGCAATCCTGGGCACCATTAGAGCACATTACAGGAGTTCACTGAAGCCCCTGAAGCTTCAGTGAGAAAAGATCAAGGTTGCCCAGCATCATGCTGTCTGGCCATAGCACTTCACTACCAACACAATGGAAAAGGTGACAGTACAGATTTCAAATTGCCTGTTGTCATTTCAACACACTTCAGCTGCTCCAGTCTAGGCAAAATGCTAATCTCACTATTTAAACCTTTGTAAGCTAATGTCACAGGTAATGTTTATTTCTCAATAGAAAGAGAAAATACTTAGCAATACTTCACAAGTACTTGAAAGGTGGGTAACATTCTTGTTGGTTTACAAGAAGGTAGGTCCCATACACACTCTCTGATCAATGCATGGGCAGCCTCTAGCATCCAGTAAAGTTCATACACATGGCCAAATATATCAAAGGAGAGTCCCTTTGTTGGTTTTTAGCTTATGAAATACCTTTCTTATTTACTCATACTCTCTACAGATTGACAGAAGAGCATAAAAATGTAGAGGTTACAATAAAACCCAAACCTACTGGAGTGCCAGTGCTTATGAGAATGCAAACTTTAAAAATACAGTGAGACTGAGAGCCAAAGCAGACCCTGAAATGACTTGCAGGTTTACCCCAGAAGACTTGCAGTTGGGTCTTTTTCACCCTCTCTCAGGTCTTGTCCCAGTCAGTGCTCACTACACAGATAGCAGTAGTCTCTTTTGCATTACAGCTGGAAATTCAGAAACACTAATGGTCGGCATTTTGGGGACATAAGGAAATTCACTATGGCACCCGACATTAATTAGAAGAAGGAGAGGAGTCTGCAAAAACCACTTAATTACAAAATCCTCATCGAACACTTTCATTTGCACAGGTTTGTGTAGACATGGATGTAAGAAAGTGTGCAGACATATCAGCTGGGAAGGTAAAGCAGATGCCCAGATGAAGTTTATTTCCTCTTCAGATCTGATTTTATTTTCACACAACAAAAAAGTTAGATGCTGTCATTTTAGAATAAAAATCTATGTCTTGCTTACAAAGAAGCATCATGGTAAACTTTTCTTCAGTTTATGTACTAGTGGCTCTACATACCAGAGTTGTGCATTCCAAGCAGATTTGGAATAAAGCAAGAGACATTTAAAAACAATTGAGATGGTTATATACAAAAAATTTACATCTGCACAGGTCAATTCACAAGGGATTTGAATATTTTAATAACTTGGAATTAATGTGCTTTATTGGGCTTTTGGGGTTTTTTTGAATTTTCATGTGTTTTTATCAGGAAAAACTTCAAGGACCGAGTCACCACCTAACAGGCTCAAAGTTCAGGGACTATGGAATTAAAAGAAACCCAACCAAGAAAATCCCACTAGGCATTTGGAACCACAAATATTTCCCAACAGTGTAAATTTAAAACCTTGACACATTCTCTATCAATTCAAACATTAATAGGCATTTAGTAAATAATTTTTTTCTCTTGCAATCACTTGTCTAAATGTGATATGCTCACAACTTAATATAGCCTTTGAATACCACATGAGGAATTGTCTTCCACAATACATCTACATGTGTAACAGCTGTGCAGCCTAAATACTCTTAACACAGAACGAACTGAAACAGCAAGATGCAAAGTGATAGTGAGCTGAAAACAGCACTACATTAACTCAGCTGAGGACTACTTCAGTGAATGTGCTATAAATGCCTGCCAGTATAAAACAGCCTTTTCCCACTGCTAGATAATGCTTGGCTTATGAGAAGATGACAGAACTCTCAAAAAATTATTTCAATTCCCACAGAATTAACCCTTTACAGACTGAAGATCTTTCTGTGCATTGCTAAGAATTTGTTTGGTTGGCAATATGGAAAGCAACAACATCTTTTAATGAAGCAATGTTTATCATTCAGTATGAATGCTATAGTGACCACAGCTGGCAGCTGCTCTGTTTGTCAGACATGAAATATGTCTGCCCTACTTGTACAGAGAATCCAAGTGAATACTGAAGCTTGTTTTTACAGTTTCTAAACATCATTTCATCACTGATATAACACTTTGAACTGGTCCCTACAGATAGCCTACCCAAAAGTCAGTTTATAACAAAACATTGTTGACAACTTCGAGAATTTATTTTTCTTTTCAAGCTATTAAAATAGTGTTGGTAATTCATCTAGAAATGAATTTTTATACTGCTTTCTCCCCCTCCACATCCAGCAAAGTATGTGTCTGTTACCCACAGAATGAATACATTCAAATAATTTTTCATATGCAGATCCAATGTATCAAGGAACAAGCTTCACAAGCTACACTGACAGGCACATACAAAAGATACAAGAAAAACCTTCAACAAAGACATTTTTCTACTAATCAATATTGCTTTCCAAATTACCATGAAGTAGAAAGTACACAAAGTTCATAGAATAAGATTATTGCAGGTCTGCTCTTTATTTTTTTAAATTTTGTTGGCATTAAAAATTTCTTATTCAGCAATTATTCAGTACAGTGGAAAAAAAAATTGTTTGATTAAAACACAAGTCCATCCCTGCTCCTAGGACTTGTTGTGTTGCCTTCATTGAGGCAAGACTGACACATGCAGCCATAAAAATTTTTACTATATATCCATACATTTCCCACAGCAGCAGAGGAATAATTTCTTCCTTTTCTACTGCTATATAGCCTACTCATTAATAGAGGCTGTAACAGTTTTAGTATCTTCTCTCTAGCATTTAAAAGATCTGTAATGCACACATGTATATATTGTGAATACTTATCAAAATACAACGTACATTTTTCCTTATGATATTTGAGACCAGAACTCCGGGAAATGAAACAGATCTGGAGCAACACAATTTGAAGAAATGGCTTAAAACAAATGACCTCCTATTCTCTTCATGACAATGTTTAAGTATTATTGGCTGATGTGTGCCAAGCATGCTGCTGGCTGCACTAAGGATGTTTAACAACCCAGTGCCAACAAGTGCAGCTGCTGGACTTGCAGCACCCTCCTCCTGTTCATCCCAAGCCAAATTACTCACTCAGCTATGAACAATGAAGCAGCAACACAGGAAAATGCCAAGTGCAAGTGAGATTAGTGATAAACTACAGGATCCCTACAGAGGTCAGTGATTAGCAGGTCCCCAGTCGTAATCACTTTCCTAACCTAGCCTTTATCTCATCACATGCTCCATCTTAGCTCAGTCTTCTGACTGCAAGCAGCTTCCCCAATCAATATCCCTCTAAGTCTTGCAAATTCATCCATGCTCTCTTACCTTTTAACAAAGCAGTCAAACCTACACAATATGGAATATCTGCAAACTTGTAGGACAAATTTTTAACCTTAAGTTTAATAAGTAATTAATACACAATAAAATCACATTACTGGAAAAATTGTAATAAAGTAACAGAACAGAAGAAAAACTACAAACATACTTACCCGGAAATGCCATGCCCAAGTGTTTATCAGCAATGCAGTCTATATAGCTCATCATAAAAATTATATGTACAGACTGCAATTAGTGAAAAAATGTTGGAGTATTTTTCCCCATACTGTGACACCTTCTAAGATTTTCCAAGACAGCAGAAGTAAACGTTTTAGAAAAACTTGGTTTTAACACTACAGATTTGCTCCCTCCTCCTTTTTTTGGCCAAAATTTTGAAAGACTGGGATCCTATAAAATTAATGATTGTCAAGAAGTAAAAGTCTAAGATTTTGAATGAGATTTATGGGATTTAACCATCCAATCTCAGGTCTGCCAGGAATCTCCAAGGATTCTCCATGCCTTAAATTCTCATTTGTAAGAAGACAGCATTATACTTCTGTTAGCTAGTCCTATTACTTATTTGGAGCAAGAAGTGCTTTTCACATTCAAATAATCCAAAATGTGAAAATTCTGAAGATGGAATTACCTGTAATCAACCTCCCATTATAACTTTTGCAATTTAGGAACAAATATTGAATTATTGTTTTTGTTGACATTTGGACAAGATGATCTGGAAAAAAAATTCAGTTTGTTTTCCAGAGACTCTAAATATCAGAAGTTTTTATATTTATATTTACAGTTGTGTCAGCATTTGCAGATGCCTTTCACTATAAAAATTCTACTGATTGAACCAGCCAGGCAATAAATCTCAGAGTATATTTATAAAGACGTTAAACACAGAAGTCAAGGAATTTCTCACAACTTCTTTAACACAATATTTTTTTTAAAAAATAATGTCAGTGTGTGAAGAGGTATTAAAGACCTGCTTCTCAAAGACATGCCTTTGACACATCCATCCCATTGATTTGTAAGTACATCTAAGAAAAGATGGAGTATTTTGTCAGTTTGCAGATCACTGCACAGATCTTGTGCTATAAAAACAATTTATTAACGTTCTTATGTACTTCAAATACACAGGAAGTAAAGGTGGACTAAATTCCACATTATATTTGGATTGACCCTATGAACTCATAATTTATATGCTCCTGTCAAACTAAGAACATTTCTATTCCAACAGAGGCTGATCCATGAGGGCTCCTTCCTCAGTACTATTCCTGTCCCTCCACTTAGCAGGCTTACACTGTGCTGAATAACAAATCAAATGTTTGCAAGGCTAAAAGGCACTGAAGTCGCTGGCAGGAAGAATGCACAGCAGTAACTGAGGGAAGAGGGGTACAAACCTGAAGAAAGAACTTTCTTCTCTTCCTCCCCCAAGCATATGTGGGCAAGTATCTGAGATCCAAAGAGTTCCTGAATAGCTGTTTTATGTAGTTTCAAATTCTCCACTAGTATGTCTACCCCAGGCTAACCTTACCATAAATAATGTTAACACTCTATGAACCCATTAATATGTGTTACACATAGCGAGAACATCCAGTGAGAAACAGATTAAAAATATACCAAAAATGAGGGAAATCGGGGATATTGAATATGCAGAAAACAATAAGCAAAGTGAATTTGCATATGAACACACAAACATTCCACACTGGTGGCATTTGTCATATACATTTACTTACCTCACCTATCCATCTCATGTTTTTCTAGAGTATCCAAGTGTCTTCACTTTGTCTATTAAAATATTTCTCCTTTTGCCATCTTCCCCCACCTCATCCCCAAGGGATTCGGTTAAAATTCTCAAGTAACTAACAAAGTTGCTACTTATAGTTAACATGAAAAGCATCCCTTGCTCTCCTGGTGTGGAATTTGTCCCAGATCTAAGCACAAAAATTACTTTGAACATCAATTACATTCTTAAGTCTAAAGTCAAGAGGATTTTTTAATTGGAAATGAATAGAGAATCCACACTTTACAACAAACTGCTACACCTGTCTCCAATTAAAAGATTATTTTGGTGACACTACTTACTACAAATTACTAGATTACTTCAGATATATAGATATATATATATATATGTACACACACACAAAAAAAAATAAATTCTGCAGATATCTATGGCTTCTCTCACTATCCAAGATCTATTAATTCTCATTAAATGTGAAAAGTCAGCTTGTCAACAAAGAAAGATTCCCCCCTTGCCCATTTTCTGTATAAACACAGGCACAAACACAACAAACATTTATAACCATCTTCCATAAGGCAAATGTATACAATAGTCCTTCATTGTACAACACCTTTGACTGTTCTTATTTGAATGACTTGCATAACTTTTTCTAACTTCACCCTTCACAGCCATCTCAATTGCACAGAGGTTTGTAAAACAGGAATTCCCAAACTGTGGGCTCCAAACTAGCAGTATCTAGTTCTTCAGTTAGCCTGAAGAAACAAAACCAACAACCACCAACAGAAAAAAAACCCACACCCCGCCAAACCACCCAAAGAACCAAACAACACAGAAAAACAACATAGAAAACCAAACCCCAAACACACATGAGATGCTAAAACACATTTTAGAAGACAAAACAACATGTTAAGTGCTTTCTGAGTATTACTTCTTCTAGAAACAATTCCCACAGGCACCACAGAATAATCAAGTTACCTGTTAAAATAGGAGGGGAAATCCTCAGGAGACAGTGCCTGAAAGGAGCCATCTCCTGTTTGGGGGCTGGAAACTCCTGACTATTCACATGCATTATATGAAGGCACATCGAGCCAAAAGAACGTGAAACAGAAACCCCATAAAGAATAATTAGATAGTCTAGATTAATGCAAAATACTTAAAATGCTTAGAGCTTAAAATAGGTGTTCTTATTTTAGTAGAAAAACAGTATTTACAGTACGGAACTTTAGACTGTTCAAAAATTGAAAGCAATCTTCCCAAGCCCTGAACCACTGACAATAACTGCACAAGAGAACATCACTGTCTGCAGAAATGTAAACTGCTATTGGAGCTACACACAGAATGAACTTTTAACTGTCTACCAAAAACCACCGAAAAAATACAGAACTCTCTAAACCATCCCTCATCTGTAGGCACCTCACATCTCCGTGTATTCACGAAAACACCAGTACCTTACTGCCAAGGCACCTCAAGGATGAATACTGGATTTTTAAGTCACAGTATTTATAAGAGATAATAACAGGTGTGGGAACGCAACTGAAGAAACATTAAGAGTAATAACCCAGGTCCAGACATAGTCAAGGTGATTATAAGTCTCAGGTTTAAAAACACCATGGAACATGGGGAGCTGCTCAATGAACTAAAGAATAAAACCTCATATATCAATGAATACTACCTCTCTGCTTGGCTACACATGCTTTCCAGAGGCTTTAAATGACCTAAAGCAGATAAGGGAAACACTTTTCTTCAGCATGTTAAGAACAAAAAGAACACTCACTGCAATATTGGTAATTATTTTATGGAAATGGTCATATGAATAAGAATGATGAAATACTTTCTATATCAACAGCAAGGAGAATGTAAAAGCAATTACTAACACTCTGCACGTCTGTATCAGCAGGTTGAGGTAAGGATTAAAAATATTTTTTTTCAAATATATATAAACTAGGAGGTTTTCTCAGATATTAAGACTGGTTTTTACTAAGTCTTAGAATACTCAAAGTGCAAAATCTCCAGAAGAAAGTTCATTTTGTAAAATATTTAAAAGAAGCAAATATGATTACACAAATAATTTATTGCTCTGATAGCAAATCGTAACTACTGACATCACCAAAATGGAATTTTATTAATAAAGGATTAATAGGCTAATGGTAATGCCCTTCAGCCTGAATTTGTGGGAAAGGTGTGTTTTTTCCACTGTAAGCTGGCACAGTACAGTATCGATGTACCTGATTCTTGTAAGCTATGTGCATTGATAAACTGTTTGACAATAAAAGGATACATTTTAAAAGAATAATTTAAAGGAATAACCTTATTACTCTATTAAAATAATAATGCACAGAGAGCGTAAAAGCTAGGCACCAGACAATGTTTTAAATGCAACTGAAAACATCAACATGACTCAAACCTTGCCCCTAAATTTAGTCTTTTTTTTTTTTTTTTTTTTAAAGCATCAGCTTGTCAGTCTAAATCTCCAATTCATTACTGGAAATTCAGAGCTTGTTGGCAGATTGAAACAAATGAAGACAGGTCGGTGGAGTGCTGTGAACTGTACTTAAGGAAGCAAACTGCCTCTTACTCAGCCAAGCACAGAAGGATGTCTGTGGGACTGAGACATGGCCCTGCAGCCAGGACCTGGATTTACCCTTCAGGAGGAGGGTGGCAGCTATAAAAACTTTCCATGTTCCTCCATTATCCTAACCTTTCCTGTTGGCTTACCTCAGAGCTCTGTAAAAGGCCTACTGGCCTTGGAAAATCCCACAGGGAACCTTCTGAGGTGTTCACTAGAAAAGGCCAAATGTCCACCTTGGTGTTAAGGGTATGTGGTTATGGTACCTGAAAGTATTGCAGACTGAAAATCATCCTTCTAAGCCTAAACAGTATTAATGAGTGAAAGTAAAACCACATGGGTTTTGTATCTTTTTATCTATTTTTCCTGCTTGTACTTCAACTCCCCAGACTACAGAACAGGTAGTGTGGAGTTCCCATATTGTTGTGGAAGCCTTTAATACAGAAACAAGGATTAATTTCAAAGACATTTCCCATTTCATACCTAGCTGTTATCTCTGCTGTAAGCTTTCAACTACACATTAGTTCTTGATATCAAACAGTCATAAACACTTAGAAAACACTTTTCTTGATCCTGTACTGAGTAACTCATCTAAGTCTCAGATTCTGAAGCACCTATTTTACTTCTCATGCAGATTTTTCAACTTAAATGTATGTTTTTATCACTCTCCCTTCATCTATAATTCTGTTATTACCAACTATACAGTGTATATGGAACCTTACTTGCTTATTGTCTTTATCAGCCTGGAGGAAAACACAGAGCACACCCTAAAAGAATTTGCACAGACCCCAGTTTCAGAGGTGCAGCTGGTATACTTGAAGGCAGGACTACCATTCAGAGGAATAGAAACAATCTAGAGGATTGGGCCAACAGGAACCTCATAAAATTCAGCCATAACAAATGTAAAGCTCTGCACCTGGCATGGAGCAGCCCCTTGCACCAGTGCAGGTTGGGATCCAGCTGTGTGGAGAAGGACTGGTGGTCTGAAGGGGCAGCTACACGAGACAGCATGGCCAGGGCAGTGACCATCCACCTCTGCTCAGCACGCCTTACACCAGATCAAAAATATTGCATCTAATTTCCAAACCCCCAATTAAAACAAAACCTCACCAGCCCACAAACACCAACCAACCAACCTTAAGCTAGAGAGCAATAAACAGAAAGAATCCCACTGCCTTCACTGCATGCAAAAGTTCCTTTCTTTTAACTAGTATCACATCTATTCCAGAATCCAGGATTCTGAAATCCTGCAGCTGGCAATTCTCCCCCCAACTTCCATCAGGTCAAACTAATTCCAATTTCTTCAGCTTCCTTTTGCAATGACTTTGTATATCTATTTTTCTGTATTGGTTTCTCCTTGCCTCTCACATTTACTCTTCCCTCAACATCAAAATTTAGTGCAACAAATTTAAGCTTTCCAATTCAACTGAATTAAGTCCCTTAATTATTCACTACATACTGGCTCTGCAAAAATGCTCATGCATTTAAAAACCCACACAACACCGTTCCATACCTCTTTTCTTCTTTGCCCATGAGAGCACTCTCTTGGATATCCGATCTCTGCAATGAGTTTGATTTGTACTATGCTGTACAAAACAGTAAATGATACTAAATGATGACCAAAACTATCCTTCTTCGAGCACGCCATTTGAAGAAGAATCACAGAAATTATTAAGACTGATATTGAAATGTCTGGGTTTCTCCATTTTTTAAATTAAAAGTTGCATAGTAAAGTAAAACATGGAATCACTGTAGGAGTTCTATGCCACAGTTGTATCTTGAAATTTCACTACTTCTATGTTTATTTAATTCACACATATATTCTAATTTTAAAAAAACAAAGTAGTACCGAGGTCATTTAAATTGCTGCACTTTTACTTCTAGGGTTATATTCACAAAGTCTATTTTAAGAACTGCTTTGGAAGCAACTGATGTTTTATGCAGCGAACTGCTATTTTCCCAGATGAATAGAATATCCATTCTTTGGCTCACAGTTTCCATGACACTAAAAACAAAACATTCATCGGCACCAGCTCAGTGTTTGATGGTAAATGCAGCTGCAGCTCACAACAGCTCGCAGTGTACCTCAGCCTGCCCCAGCTGAACAGAGGCACTGTATTTCCCCAACGCAATTTCATTGTTTTACAGACAAGCCCTTTCTTGCCAAACTCAAACATTTCAAATCCTGCTGCTGTTCTGTCTTGAAATGAAAAGTTATTCAATTCTGTAAGTAATGATACTAATGCTAAGTCTTCCAAATTACCGAACAAAGTACATAATCAGAAACACGGCTTCGGTAACAGTAGCATCTGCCCCCATAGTTAAAAAGAAATTTTTGGCCAAAGAATTTTAAACTTTGCTCCTTGATATAATTCCAACTCACTTGCTTCAAGTAAGCTGTTGAAGAAAAATTACAGGGACCATTTTAAAACTGGCAAATGGAGAAAGTCACATGGCAGTCCAGAGACAAGGAATGGCACTGAGCTTTCAGAACTGCTTCCCTCCCCAAAAGGAGCATTAAAGCATGCATGTCTCTTTAGAACAAAGATATTATAAGAGACAGTCTTCTGTTTTAGGGCAAGATGCAAGACTTCAACTTGCTAATAGTTTAATCCTGCCCCATATTAGTTAACTTTTCATCTGTTTGAGATTCAGTTTAAGTATATGGTCATTCCCCTTTTCACACTGGTCACCATACTACTGCTAAACAAACACTGAGACTTAATCCCATTGCTTTGATTCTGAAGGTCCCATTGAAAACAGGACCTAATCAATACTCCACATTTATTAGAAGTAAGTTTAGGCATGAAAACAGTAAAGCAACTAAGCACATATCTACTTCCAGGTATAGAAATGGACTAAATTCAGCAGGGACTGCTCATACGAACTACACACTTAGGAGACTGATGGGGGACTGACTGCAGGCAGATCACAGAGAAATCTGACAAAGGAAGACACATCATCCCAGCCTGCTCTTACTGTAGTTCTCAAGAAATTCCGTCAAAATTACTGGAAATATTGAAAAAGTACTAAGTCAATAATAACCAGTTTGCAACTTAACAGAAGTGCTATTTAAGGTAGAAATGAATTTCTGGTTTTGCCATAAATACAGTAGTAACACATCCACCTTCTCGAAGGGCAGAAACATGGTGGCGGCTCGCAG
>NW_008236184.1:3702935-3706853 GCF_000691975.1 Corvus brachyrhynchos
CGGCCGCTGCCGTGCCCAGAGCGCCCCCTCCCGGCCCCGGCTCTGCAGCGCCACAGAAACCGCGCATGGAAACTGTCACCTGGGGTAAGGCACCGCCTTACACCGGCACGGACCGAGACTCCCCTTCCGACCGAATCCCTTTAAAGTACAGCTCCATAAAGAAAAACAGTAATCCAAAGGCTGCAGCAATATTTAGTAATAAATCATTAGCGAAACAGAAATTAAATCATTGCTCTTTATACCCAAACCGTTGACTTCAACTTGAGATTCAGCAGACCCTTCAGGATCAAAGAGTGTTACAGCAGTTTACTGTCAGAGGCCAGTGGAATTCACTTTCAAGCATTACTCTTAATAAATTTCTATTGATGGCCTTTCTACTGACAACTTACTGGACTTTTATCACATCCTCACACTAAGCCATTAACAAGAGTAGATCATCAGTGCACTCCCCACAGGCCACTACAGATTACAAGATCAGAAAAAAAGTGAAGCTTGCTTTTGTAGCTTTTCCAGGGCCTGAATAAGAAACATGCACACAGAGTGCAACATTCTTATTGCCAACACAGCACTTACAACTTCACAGAACTCCAGTGACTGGGGTATAATCTATGTTGCAGGTAGTCATCACTGTAACCTAGGAAGAACATTCACATTCTTTTGCAAATCAGAGTCCTGCAGAAGTTCTTTGGTGGGTCAGTAAATGCTGATACAGGACAAAAATGCTATCTTCAAAATTTCAATTTTATTAAGTGTTTGCTGAGGGTTTGACTCCTTTTTTCCCTCTGAAGCTTAAAAGGAGACAAGAAGTCCAGAAGCTGGCAGAAATAGTCAACTCCCCTTACAGTTCCTGGAAAGAATTTTCTTATCTATAAATTCTTCAACTTTATTGCAACACTGGTGTGCATTTCCCTATCCTAGTGTTTCCCAAACAGCAGACAATAAATTAAAGATCCACCATCTGACTGCTATATTGGAGATGATGTTTTTGTTCCTTTACATCAAATATGGTGCCAGTTTTATGAAAAATGTTAAAGATAAATCCATGTGTTTTCCCGAGACTGTCTTTTTGTAGCTGTAGTGGCAGTAGCAAATAAGGGACTTCATAGGAAGAATACAAGCAACAATGTCTAAGTCCATAGTAAAATCCCACCTGTTTGTGATTATCACACACAGAGCCAGGCATGCAGGGGGAAGATGAATGAACATAGAGAAGCTTTTTCAAGTATAATTTGCAGCATGAAAACCTGAAAGAAACCCCACATCTTAAGCTAACACAGATTCTTCATAGGTCAATAGTTAGTGATCCTTTTTATTGCTCCCTTCTCAAATGCAGATTCTTTATAGCTGTTTACTTTCTGAAACTTTGGATAATATCTAAATAT
Organism: Corvus brachyrhynchos; assembly: GCF_000691975.1. NCBI lineage: Eukaryota > Metazoa > Chordata > Aves > Passeriformes > Corvidae > Corvus > Corvus brachyrhynchos. The sequence goes on from NW_008236184.1 coordinate 3,704,318, forward strand.
GCTAAATTGTGATGTCAACCTATTAAGTCAGTAACAGGGGAGGAAGACTGGACAGACAAACAGTACCTGTTATAATCACAACCAGTATCTCTCTTCCCCAACCATGAACCATGTCTTGTCCATCTGCTCAGGTACTTACCTCAAGAGATAATTGAAAAAAATTAATACATTTTTACCTATGTGATGGTGGTTCAAAGTGAAAAAAAATTAAAGCAGCTATTTTGGATACAGAAGGTCAAAATTCACAGTGTCTCAAAAAAATAGTGTTTTAAAAGAATCTCCAAAACTCATAGCTAAAAGATGTCTGCTTTTCAGATAGCAAAGTACCCAATATTATTTGAAGTATAACTCAATCACAAGTCCACAGGAATGCTGAAGCCATCTCATGTAGCTCTATTTGAAATCCTAAATATGGATTTATGACCCTGATCCTTCAAACAGCTACATACATGCTTAACGGGATTATGTGTGCTTAAAGTCTCTTAGATGCAGAAGTATTCATAAAATTAGGACTTACCTTGGGCGTGCGGATCACTAGGACTCATTAGACTTATACTGACTTTTGTTATACTTCTAAGACATTTGGACACTTCTATTATATCAGGTAAACAGTGAAGTAAAACTATTTCAGCAGTATTTTCTTTGTATGTATCACAAAAATCTTACAAAGATTATTGTTTTCCTAAAAAAACCCAGGGTACTATCAAAGCATTACCAGAGCACCACAACGCTAATTAAGTAGTCACTTTGCTTATGACAAAAACAGCCTTTAAGTAAAAATCAGATATATGTTTTAAATAGCTTTTTTCACACTATCCTAGAATATTATGTATTTCTAGAACTGGAGCTACACTGAAATATTCTGAAAAGTGAAAGCACGTGAGATATTATTTCAAAAATTATGCGCATGTGTGTAAGTTACACTTCACCTATCATGTTTCAATGTATCCAAAACACTTCAGCTACATATATACACAGTTTCACTAAGATTTTTCTTCCCTGAATAAGGCCCATTCTTTGTTTACTACTTTTTAATTCTTTTTTTAAAAGTCTTTTTTTTTTCCAATTACAGGCAGGAAATAAAAAGAAACGCAACTCTTTTATGTAAAGTAAATCCATCTGGATGTTTGCTGCATCCTATATTATAAACTTGTGATCCCCAACCAGAATGAGTTATAGTGAAGCTGCAGGCAAAATTGTCTCCATATACCACAATCCATTATCCCTGTCAAGTTAATGTTCCATGTTGAGCCATATGGTGTGGGTACACACTCAACAAAGGAAATTCCTTAAACTTGTTATAATCAGCACTTACAGTCATCCAAAAAAACTGACATAAACAGCTTTATTGTGTTTTGTGCATTTCAGTTGATATCCATGACAAAAAGAGGAAGCTTCGGTGGGAGGGAAAAAAAAAAGAAGAAAAAAAAGAAAGGAAGGAGGAGGCAGTAAAGTTGCAATAATAAAAAGGGAGGGGAAGAGACAGAGACTGTACATTTCATAATTACACAACATTTTCCTTAGCAAGTGATTTTCAATTACAATAAAGCTCAAGGCTCCTGACACTGATAGTGTGCCAGATTAACAAGAGACAAAAAAAACCAAAACCCCTACATCAATACCTAATTTTCAATGCAAATAACATATTCTATAGTTTCAAACTCATGCAAAAGATTATCAATGTAAAAAAAAAAAAAAAAAAGGTGAATAATTTTTAGTTTTCCTGACTTTGGAAAGAAGGTTTGCCTTCAGTTGTTAGATAATTATCAAGAATTTAACAATCTTTCATTAGCACTATGGCAATTTCAGTAAATATCTTTCTATGCATTAAGTGTAGGTCACAGATGAATTAAGGACTCCCAGAAGCCTCTGCTACCTGGCACAACCCATCACATCAAGCCTAAGTCAAGGTACAAGTAGAGCAGAACTTCATTCCAGCCCCCGCAGTGACAACAATAAAACGCTGAGAAAACACACTATCAAATACTGAACTCAGCATCAATTTCTGTTAATTACAGCCTTGTCAGCAACGTGATTATTCAAACAGCTCATGCAAATGTTAATGAGTCCTTATTTGCATATTTATTTTTTCCTTTGTTGAAATGTCATTGATTATTACATTCTACAATGATGAATGCTGCTGATGATGTGCTCTGATATGTAATTAGTCATTAAGTGGAATGAATAGATCAATTATGAAAAAGGAGTGAGATTAAGAAATATCAAACAAGACCGCCCAATGTAACCATAGAATTTTTTTTAAAGGAACTAAAATAATTTCTTGGCATTTAAAGTGCAACATCAGTAGTTTTCAATAAATAAACTACTACTTTCCTGAGGTTAAATAAGATCTTCCACATGCACTGCTACTTGGGTAATCTAATTACAATAGCAGAGCGCTTTTGTAAAATCAGTAAGAAATCTGCAGTGACATGTAGGTTTTGGGGTTTGGTTGTTGTATCCCGTCCCTCCTCCAGTTTGTTTTTTTTTTAGAAAAGCTGCTGATGTTCCCCCCCCACCAGACTATCTGATCTCT
>NW_008236184.1:3706940-3736101 GCF_000691975.1 Corvus brachyrhynchos
GCACCTCTGCCTGTTGCGACGCCCTCCTCTGCCCCCCCAGCCAGCACTCGCGGCTTGTGGATGAAGGGGAAATGGGAGAGAAGAGGAAGGAAGAAAAAAAAAAAAACCCTAACAAAAAAAACACATTACTGCAGACCAGATGGGAACATTCCACATGACCAAACCAATCAATCACCTCGGTGGGGCGCAGGTGCAACACAGCCGTGTAGCAACACACCATTTCACAGTCTATCGGGCACAAACACATGGTCACCAATCAATGGCACCCCCAGGACCTGGGGGGGAGGCTCTCTCGAGCCTTACTGGTCCATGCCTGATGACTTCATAATCACACATCATTTCATTCACTGGAGGATACAAACCAGCATTCTAATAACCTTCCCCCGAAACCGGTCATGTTGTGCATATTAATAGAGTGCCGGGTAGAGCTCAACCACCGGCTCCACGCTGCAATTCGAGCAGAGCCTGCAAGAAGGAAACAACCTGAAGCTAAGAACTTCGGCCTGAGGAAAGAGTCAGCTCAGACCCAGATCAATGGCAACATTATTCATTTTGCCAAAATAAACTCTGCACGATGCTCACACCTTCCACCAAAAGACCCCTGAACAATAGCAAGCAAGCAGAGATAAAGGACAAAGCGGAATGAAAAATCAATGAAAGAATGTGCTGCTGGACCTGGTGATATGCAAGACAAAATTCTGAAACAAACAGGAACACCGGTAACAACAAAAAAACTATTAAAAAAATTATTGATATGCTTACCAATGCTCTCAGGGAAAGAAATAATTTTATTTCTTTTAGGCCAAGTGTCACAGATTAGTTGTAATACAAGCAGATAAAAAAGTGCATAATGTGACGTGATCCCAACACACCAAGACTTGGATCAGGGCACTTGCTGCTTTTGACTAGTTTGCAAAAAAGGTCAGTTACAAATGTTAATTTATGTTTGTGTTATTAATGACTCAGGAGTACAATAAACACTACAGACATAAGGATACGGCAACATTTTTGCCAGAGCATATCACACTATACTGTTAAGATTTGCACTGTTAAAAAGAAACTCAGGAAGCAAATGTGATAAGGAACACATCTTCTCTTGGAATTACATTACGCCTCGGGGCCGAAAGTTAAGTGAGTTGCAATTGAAACATAAAAGACTAAACAAATGACTAATACACACATATAATGTTAAGAATCCTGTAAGTGCCCAGGTAGGTAGGATTCCACCACTTGGTACCAAAGCCAAGAGCTTAGTTTTACTTATGTATTCCTTAAACTGATTATATGAAGAGCAGACACTTCTAAATTTTACAGTTAAAAATTACACAAATGTAGCATCTACTGAACCAACTCAGTTTTGCTTTTGGGCATAAATGGCTGAGAATTTGGGAAAATAAGTATAGTAGGCATGATAGGAGTACAGTTGTTAGGTTGCACTCTGAAGCACTACATGTTGCTTTAGGTCAATGGCAATTTCTCCTAGCCTATCTGGGAGGCTACACAAAGGACCTACAGCATAATTTAATTCATTAATACAAGGAGGGGGGAAAAATAATGTCAAAAGCAAAAAGCACACTTTTTTATAGTTAGCACCCAGATAATTTGGTGATTTGTGGTGCTGGAGGCCTTCTAATCTTCTTTCCTTGACTTCCTTCGTTCCCTATTACAAAGATCTCAGATAAATACACAGAAGTATTTATATTTTGCTAACAATTCAGAGTCTGGGTATGATTCACAGAACCACAGGGCCAAATCTGATTCTGTAATACAAAAACTACACACAGTAAAAAGGGGGCACACTTGGCGTTAAACAGAAGAGCACGGAAGGGTTAAAGCACAAACATGAGTATTATCAAAGGAATATTCACATCCTTTTGCAGAATTATGTTGACCAGCAGCAGAGGAAGTGTTCTCCCTCACTAGAATACAAAAATCATTAATCAAAAAAATATTAAATTAAGGGCCTGACGACTGGTTCTATTTCGGGCACTTACAGAATGCTAATTACTGTAGTGTTTGGGGAACCTATAGTGTTAAAATCAGAATTTCTCCCTTAATAAGATCCAGTTTTTAGATTAAATTCAGCTCCTTTTCTTTTGAAAGCTCTTGAAAAGAAATGAAAATCATATAATGAATTAAGTACTAATATTCACTACACTTCATATGCAACACAGGGCAAGTTGATGGCTATGCCACAGACTTGACATCTCTTAAGAGCCAAAAAACTAACAGCTGGTGACATTCCCAATGGAAAGTGCTGGGAGGAGTTTGACAAAGAATCTCATCCAAAATCAAAGTGCCTCAGTAAACCCTACCCTTACCTGGAAGCATTAAGTAAGATGAGCAAGGGGACGGCTCATGTTTCCAGGTCCATCTGAGCATCTCACTTCCCTTCCCTGTGCTAAAATTTTGTCTGAGTGAAGTCAAGGGCATAGGGGACTCTGGTAGGCAGCACAACCCAGCCACTAAACCTCCTCTGGTCCTCAGATAAAACCGAGCCTCTCATTAACTAGGAAGGGAAAGCAGCGGGGCTTTGCTTGCGCTTGCTTGTGACATAATTAGACCTTTAAAAGGTTCAGTTCAACACTTGGAAACTAGAGCACAAAAGGATTAAGATTTACCAAAAAAACTTCAAAAGAAAGGGTATTCCAAGACAGCAAAAGGTGGTACTGCTTGTGAGCAAGGGCATTTCCACAAAGACAGGATGAATGCACCAGAGACATTTTAGTGAACTTCTGAGAAGAGTTTTTAAAAAGTGCATGGCACAGGTATCAGGGATCTAATTGTTATGGAAGTTATATAGGCTGTAAGGACATCAAGATTAATATTAACAGATTTTAATCAGTTTGTTGAAATCAGTGAAGGAATCATGACAACAGTAACACAAATTTTAATCCATAAAAAAACCAATACATAATTCCTGAAGCATTTTCTACAGCAAAGGACTCAACTGAAGATACATTATAATTCGTATCCCCAAAATATACAGAAACAAAGTTATCAATAAAACATTATATATAATTCACAAGTATATAGTATATAAATTAGCAAATTTATCTTGCAAAAAGTAAATTTGATGTATTCATTCACTAAAAATTAGACAAGCACTGCTGTTTGGAAAGAGGGAGCTAGGAGTTAATGAACAAAACAGTTACAAAAAAACCAAAACAGCCCCATCTTGTCAGTGCAATATCCTGAAATGGATTTCTGTAAGAACTACTCACATTATGAAAAATAAAGCAAAATTAATATTTACAATAAACATAAGCAAGAACGTGTTGAAGCTTATGACAGTAGATAGCTAAGATTGAAAGAATTTTGCAATTTCTTGAGTGAAAATGGTTAAATGAGAGGGAGGCAAGGCAAACATCACCCTAACAAAAGACACACATTTGCCCAATATTAAAAGAAGTCTTAAAAAATTCATTCCACAAATGAAACTTAAAACTGAAAGCACAGCTCAAATTAGAACTATACTTCCCTCCATGAAAGCAATTCTTTCAAGCATTCAAATCCAAAGAAAATCTTCAGTGCTACTAAGAATTTTCTTTAACTACTGCAGAAACATTCAAACCCAGCTACATTGAATGCTTTAGAGTTTAGGTACTGCCTAACTGCTCCCTTCTATCTAATCAACTGTACTGACGTTACTCAGCTTTATCCAGGGTCAACAAAAATGAATCATTCTGCGTTTTTCCTAACTGGACTCCTTATGATCAGTTGTTAGCGTAAAGCTGTCTGATTTCCATTCAGGCTTCACAGCTGGATTCATCATAAAAAAGGGAATATTAAACCTTGGGCAGGCGTAACTGGCTTTGACTTCCAAATAAGCATTTTCCTAAACTAATCATGCTATACTTTCAGGTATTAAATAAGACATTCATTCCAATACAATCTTTTGAATGTGACATAGACTGCATCTATTTAAGAGCTGCAAATGTGAAGAAGCTAACAAAACCAAAATCTTTAATGAGAGAAAAAGAATCAGGACAAGGACCAAGAATTTATCTTCTATAAGTAAAAATCTCCTTGCAAAGAAGAGCTGGAATAGCATGGAGGCTGAGGGTGGGTTTGGTTTAACTTTTTTTAAAAAGCTATGAGGAATATTTTGGGCTTTTTTTTCCTGTAGTTACTGAGCTGGTTCTTAAGGAGTTGAAATCTTTTACATTTTCAACAAAAAGAATTTCTAAGTTATGACAGAGAGAATGTATACACTACTCAGAGCTATTTTATATTTAAAGGATGTTCTGGGTAGTGAAAATATTTTCTGCAAGATGGATAGTTATTTAAAAAAAAAATAAATCAATATCCACAGGGGAAAAAGGGGAAGTATGGGGAAAAGTTTTTAATTTGTATTTGTCTTCCAAAAAAGAAAATAGATGAGAAGTTCTCCCATCAATGCTTATTTAAGCAAATATTTGAAAAGGGTCAACAGGACAGAAAGGAGAAAGGTGGCCTAAGTTAGAAAAGGTGGTTCTTTGTACAAATGCAAAAGATGAAATACAGCCATCTAATAGTTTGTAGTTACATTGCCACCCCCTTTTTAAATCACTACTGAGGTCTGCTCATGGATTTTCTCAGGGGGAAGGAATAGAGCAGGCAAAGGGCCACGTCCTCCTCCTCACAACAACAGACCTTGAACAGGCTACAAAGGGAGTTAGGGACTCCAGTGATCACACGGGAAGGGGAGAACACAGGAATACATATTATCATAAAGACAGCCAAAGGCAAAAAGGCAGGAAGGGTAAGAATATAAATAATTAATAATGGGAAAAAAAAAAGAAAGCTGAAAATAAAATTTATTTGCTGCCGTTTGTCACTTCCTATGTCTTATTGTTGATACACTACTTCTACAGAGTTGTCACAACAAAGTGCTCAATGCATGTTGTTTCAGCCCACGGAATTTGAAAAATGAACAGCAAGATATGAATTTAAGTTTACCTACCCCAAATTTTGAACTATTTAAAAAGCATTAATTGCTTTTTAATCCTAAAAACATTTAAAACATTTATATGTCAAATGTTCTTCTTAGAGTGGTCCCCCAAGTTCCCCACAGCAAGTTTATGGACCTCTGCAAGAAAACAGTTAATCAGATATCTGTTCAGTATCTTGAAACTTCAGGTTTTACTACCAGCTGCCACTTACTCTGTTTCACAGGCCAATACAACCAAATAATGTATCCAAAGAGGGACACGATCAGGAAAGCCACAAAACTCATTACACACACTGGTTTATTGGCAATATTAAAAAAAAAAAAAAAAAAAAAAATTTAAAAAGCAGGGAAAATCTAGAAAAACACATTTTGGATGGTATCCTGCAGTTATAATAATTTGATGTGATTCTTGTGACAAATTAAATTTAAAAAAAAAATTCAAACAAGTTCAAGGCAATACTGTTTTTTTAAAGCTGAACTACTTCTCTGCATATGACCTCTTTTATTATGTACAAACAGAAATAAAAATGTGAAAAAGTTTGGATTTAGTACTTTACAAACTGGTCACAGCACAGTTAGCTCAGATGGCCAGTTGAACAGAACATCTTTAGGGAGACAGAGCCACCCCAGAGGCTTTGTGGGCAGAAAATCTTTAGGCAAAGTGATTCATCATGTGTGGCAAGATGACTGTGACATCTAAAGATTCTTGCCTTGAGCAGCATGGTACATGCTACAAGGGATCAAGCATTCTGAAAAACATCCACACACATCTCAGAAGCTTCAGTAAAAAAGACACGTTTCAAATAACAAAATACTGGACACTAAAAATGTGTATGTGAATTTGCTTTTTGCAGTGGAAAACTACAAAGTTCCCCTTCAAGCCATACTGTTGGCCTAACACTGAAATAAGCAAATTTTTACTAATTTTGCATTCAAACTCTTTCAGGTCTAATTTTATCATCTGGCTCATATTCCTTCCTCTAACTTAACTAAGCCGTAGCCCTGCAGCTTTGATGTCCTTTAGAAGTTGGCCATCAATAAATTATTATTTTTCCACTTTAAAATGTATTTTCCCATATTGGTTTTTGTTAGTCTCTTCTCCATTCACCACAACTTCTAGCATTTCTAACAGAGAATCACTGAATGCATTACTATACATTACTATACTTTACTATAACTATATTACAATATGAAATTTTTCATCTTCCAGATCTATTGCCCAATAATCTGTCCTGTGAAGGTGAGAATTTACACTGCTACACAGCACCCCTGTTCAGAATCTGCACTTAAAGGCCTCTTAGAAGATTCCCATTTTGAGCATACAAATGTCTCACAAACAAAAAGACCCATGCTGGAGAAAGACTCCTCTACCATGGTGTCCCACCGATAGCACTGGCCACTAAGAGGTGCACAGAGAAAGAACCACAAAAACCCAGAGAGAATGTGAAAAAATTATATGGTCTAGACTTCAACAGTCAGGCATTATAGCCAAGTGCATATCACATGGCAAGTAACAGAGCATAAACAGTTTTAGAATTTCTTTATATTCAAGATGAAGGAAAAAAAAAAAAAACTTTACAAAAAGCAACACATCTGTACAAAACCACAAAAAAGTGGTCTTTTGTTAAAAGAGCCAAAACAAGTCAACAGACCAAGGCAGGCAGACCGACAAGCCAGGTAAAGACAGGAAAAATCCCAAAGTGCAGCTGAGCACAAGCCTCATGGAAGTGCTCAGGCAGAACAGTGTACTGATCCAGACGGGTGCATTGAAGGGACAAAAATATGAGTTTAACCACAAGTAAGACTACAGTAAAATTATACTCTATAGATTTGAGGACAGATAATTCTATTAATGATTTTAGTGTAAACTAAAGTTCACATTATTTCCTACATCTGAGGCTTCGGCATTTTTTGAAGAAAATAAACTGGACCAATGACACAATTGCATTGCATTAACAAACAAGAAAGCAACATAAAAGTACCATCAAGAAAGAAGGAGAGATCAGTAGAAGGGCAGTGGCAACTTTAAAAACACAGCTTTCAGTTCAATAACGGTGCTGAAAGTGATTATCAAGGGAATAACAATGCTTGAGAGCACAGGTTAAAAGAAGAATAAAAGTTACTGGGGCCTGGATAACATTTTCTCCTGATGAATCACTGCCTTTCCATTTGGTGTTTTATTTCACATTGGTTTACTGGCATTTGCACTATGTCTCTATCATGAGACCAAGCTGTGTCTGAGCTGGGGAGAGAGGAGGAGGCACACAAAACAGAAACTCCAAGGCGCACAGTAACAGGCAAGCGTTCCTCCTTCATGTTGTAGAATGTCAACCAAGCCAACTAAACGTAGAACCTTGAGTTCAATACATTTGGGCTCTAAATTTTCTTCTATGTAAGTAAAATGAGATAAATCAATACAGAAAATATTCTATATTAAAATACTATTTAGCTTTACTCTGTCCTAAATAAATAGCTGAAAGCCCACTGTTTATGGTCTATACATACGCAAACTATCCTAGATAAAATGGTCACCAACTGGAGAAACACATGGGCTTTTTCCTCCTGCCAACAAACCATATTCCTTTTCATAGTTTGCAATTGTGCTACTGAACCAACTAAACCCAGCAGTATTTTTCAACTGGCCCGTCTTGTTTACCCTGCTGTCCCCAACTCCAAAATACTGAAGGAACAAATTTATACTAAACTGCTTTATCTGATTTTAAGTGGGTTTGTTTTTTTTTTTTACCATGTACGTTTTGAACCACATTTCTAGGAAGATACACTTCCAATGTAATAGCAAAAATGTAATTGAAATAAAGAACATACAAGTATACTGGACAAAACTATTTGTTATAATTGTGCCCAGGGCTTAGTGCCAGATAGCTGTCAAACAAAGAAACAAAATCATACAGTTGTTTGGCACTCAAGGCTGAAATCATTGTGAAACATGCACTGTTTATAAATTGTCACTGATGAATAAAAGCAGTGAACAAAAAAATTTTAAAAATGCAGCCAAGCCTCAGAAAGACAAGGCAATCATCGCTCCTCCTCCCACCACTCTGTAATCAAACAAAACAAAATAACCCTCAAGCCCCCGCTATGCTGGGCTATGCTGGGCAAGAGCAACGTAGTGGTGCAAGGTAAACAGAGCATTGCATGAACAAGTGACCTCAGGCTGTGCTCTCACAGCTCAACCTGCAAAGTACCCAGCAAAGTGATAAGATTCAGACACACACACAAAAAAAAAGGCATGTGGATTTCTCAGCTTTATTATATCTAAAATAATTTTTAAACATTTTCTAACAAACTAGTAATGCTAACAACATTTATCTTAAGCTTAAAAATATCAATCCCAGAAGATGTAAAGAAAAAATTTTTTCAGTGATGGGGTAAAATATAGTAGCTGATCTTTCACTGCAGAACACAGCACTGCTGGAAAAAAAAATAAAGTCACCTCACCTATCATTGAGAAGAAAGGTCTAATTCGTGCCAGATGAAAGGATGACATTTCTCTAAATATAAAGTAAAAACTGTATCCTGGAAAATAAGCAAGAGCTCAGTTTCTGATCTAGCATATCTGTACCAATTTCAGTACCTTTCTAAACGTGAAGCTGTATAATAATGCAGCACATCCATAAGGAAACAAAATCTCCTCTAAAATTAAAGCAAAAAGAAATATGGGGGGAGAAATTCTCATTTTTTGACTGATAGGTAGAATATTAAGGTGTGCTAAGTGCTTTCTATAGTAAAACACATAACAGCTTCTGCAAACTCCTTTGAAGTTAGAATTACATGATCAGAAGATTCTCTACAGTATTTCATAATGCAATGCAACTTTTAAGACAGGTATGGCATCATTTAAGAAATATGGTTCTGTAAGGAGTTTACTTTTGTGTATCTTGATTCTAGCAGGTCAATCAGTTTAAGCTGGGAAGTACCTCTAGGCTTCAAATAAATATATAAATAAATTAAATCTGAGGTGACAGCTTGTAATGGACCAGCAATATATGAAATAAATAAATGATGTAATAGGAAAGAAATTAATTCAGTCAGAAACAGAAGTGTTATTTATCACATCAAAATAATAAGACAAACTTCTCCTACCATGGAGCAAACATACTTAAAACTGCAGTATCCTGATAAAGAGCATACAAGTACACTCCTTCCTATCACTGCAAAACATTTTTTAAACATCATACAAGTTTATTTATGATACAGTCACGCACTCAGGTATTCAACGCAGACCCCAGGGGTCAGCCTTGAAGCTTACAAGACTGTTAAAAGTCACACATTACTCTCAAGATTTCTGCTTTCTATGTCCCATTATCTAAGAGGAAGACATTGCAAGGTGCCTTACTTGTCTTGCACATATCTGAAGTACCAGGATTGTTTTAGAGGTCCCTACTACAATGGGAAGTGAATTAAAATTTCACTGCAGTTATTCTGACAATAGCACTAGTTTTGCCCATGGTCTGTACAATTCCAGTTTGCATTTACAGATTGTACATTTACACATTACGTATTTTATTGCACTTGGTTCCCTACTACCTTTAGTCTCGTGGCCAGACCTTGCCAGTTCTATAAAAAACTGTAAAATCAGTCAACTCATCTTAATAGTAACCACTGTGTTTCTTCCTCATTCCCACTTCAATGAACCTTTTTTACTTTATCTCTCAACTTACGGCTACTGCTTTCTTTAAAAGATTCAGTAACAGTAAACCCAAACAGTGTGAATTTCTTTAATTGTGTATGTAACACATCATCACAAAATTATGCATCAACTCTCCCTCCTATTTCATCTTCAGATGGAGGACCCATGTGAGCATCTTCCAAAAAACTCCAACCAAACAGCACCGTTCCTCCACCAAAGGCCATCCTGGTGAAGCTTCCACACGCACTATTTCTCCAAGTGACCCTCCATCTGGATGCCAAGGAAATAACTCTGCAGAATTTTCCTGATTTCCCGACATGCACACGTCAGAGCGACAGAAGCTGCACACCTATGGGAAAGCTACAATGCTGACAGCCTCCAAGAAAGAACATAAAAAGCCAGCAACCAAGAAAGCCTTGCAAATAAAGCAAGATATAACCATCTCTTAACAGAATGAGTTGCAGTTCCTCTGGTCTTTGCACATTTCTGTTACATGAAAATCTTTCATCCACTTTTCCAAAACACAACTTTGATACAACATTAGATTGATGTGAAAGTGTCCAGATATTCTTCCCAAAAATATAGATTAAAAATTTTGTTTTCTTTTGATGATACTTGACCTATTAATCTATTTTGTACCTGAAGCACTACACACCTACAGCAGCTTACAGCTCTATGGAAAATGCAGCGGCTGCTCAGGCAACTCACAATACCATAGTATTAGAGGTCCAACACCCCCATGCACCTGAAAAATAAACCTACATCTTTTATTTTTGTTTTGCCCTCAGAGATGTCTGTTATCTAAACAAAGTCAGGTTTCCAGCAGAAACAAAACATTTGACTCACTAAAACCCAGTCTCTAAAGAAAACTATTAGCAACTTCAAATCACATTAATGCAAATACTATAATGTGCCAAATCACAAAAGCCACTTTTTTTGGCATGAGCAGCCTAGTTAGAACATTTTGGTTGATCAGTTCAGAATTTAATCACTGGATACAGGCTGCTGCATTTATTAAAAACTGGACTGCAACTCACAGGCTACAGCTACATGCATGCAAGAACAAAAAAAAATTCATGGAATGAAATAGAGATTAAGTAAATGATTTTTATGCACCTGGCGATAAGCAAACATCTTTATTACAAAACAAAGACAAGCCATGAAAAATTACAAAATTATCTTTTAATCACCAGTGAGCTTTCTACAGTCTCCTATTTGAACAGGATAATAGTTATTATGTAGATCCCTAAGCAACTGCCTCATGGGGAAGTTACATCACCAGTATGGGAAAGAATCACCCCCTCCTCCCTAGAAGGGAGCTTGGCGCCTTCAGACAGACTCAAATTTAAAAATCCTACAGCTTCACCCAGCTGATCCCATCCACTGGAACACATCTACAAGTGCCCAGGGATGGCAGGAACCACAGGAGAGAAATATGCCCTTTCAGCATTTCATGCACTGATGAGCCTTGTAACAGATAAACATACCCTACAGCAGCTAAACTGACATGTTGTAACAAAGAGGAAATACAAGACTTAAAAATTTCATCAGATTACTATTTATTCCCCTTTCAGAGGCAGAGTACACTGTGAATAAATCAACACTCAAATGTATCAGACTGCATTAACTAAAACCCAAGCTTGGCAGAACAAATTTTATCAGAACTAAAATATTTCAAAATGTAAAAGCCACAGACTTTGCATATTTATTCCCAGACTGGCAATTCAAAAGTACTTAGTATGACAAAAAATCTGGGTTCAAGTGTGAGACCATTTTGAAGGAGGCAACATTTCATCTTCCTCCAACACAATTAGCACTAGCTTTTTCCTCCGTTAGTGCACAGTGCAAGCACCACCACCGTCCATGGACCCCCAGAGCTGCAAGTTCTGCTTCTGGGACACACTGTGCATTGTGAAGATACCTGTGGCACTGGTAGTATCCAGTGAAAAGAAATCATCAGCTCTTCCTAGCACACTCTTTAATCATACAGCTTGATGGGTTTTCAAGAACAAATTTATTCACTTGCTTATTTGACAGAAAGAAAACCTTTCTGATTTCTTCCTTGAACCGCAACACTGCAGACTAAGCCTGTTAACAACTCCAACACTGATCTGGAGATACAAACATAGTCTAAACGTGTACAATACTACAGCATGGTTAAGGATGAAGTGTCTCAACACTCCAGCACACTCCTGCAGCGAGCAGATCACCGAAGGGGGGGGAAGGCCGCCCACCATGCACCTGCTCACCCCTCCTCACCTTCCTGCGCCGGGAGCTGCCAAAGGCAGGAAACACCGCGTGTGAGCGGAGGCAGGAGAGCAGGCAGGCAGCTGTGCCCACGCACCTACCTGGCACAGCCACACCTGAGCACCACCTGAGGAGCGCTACCAGGGCCCCTCTGCTGCAGCTGCTCACCAGGAGAGAGATCAAAGTCTCAAGGGGCAGAGAGCACACGTGGACACCTGCTACAGCATAACGTTACAAAGGACACAAGCCCCCCGCTGCGTGTGGAGAAAGCCTCAAGGTATTACTGCAGTTAAAGAAATGTTAGGAAAGCTATTTGATTGAAATATTACCGTAAACAAAAGGGAAAACTAAGCTTAACACACGCTCTCGTGAGCAAAAACCCAAGGGTAAAAATGCCCTGCACTTAGCACTTTCACTAAATGACTGTGTAATTTAATTTCCCAGAAACCCATTAGCTTTCACAAAAGGAAAATTAAGAGCAGATGAGAGCAGTTCTTTGGTGTGAGTGGAATTTATTTAATGTAATACCTGGGGAAAAAAAAAAAAAGATAAATCTGAAACTGTATGAACAGATACAAAACACTGCAACTCTAGAAAGCTTCAGCCCACAGAGCAGCGGCTCTGTGCTGGCAGTAACCACTGTGTCAGAGCCCAGGTCTGAGAGCTGCCTCTGCCCAACACACCACGCCAGAGCTGGGGCACAGCCAGAAGCACAAACACTCCAGAACAAAAGAACTGCTAGCACTCAAAACAGAAACAAACAAACAAAAAGGAACCTCAATTTATTTATGGCAGTTTTATATATTCATATGTGAAGAAAATTATTCAAATAATTATCTGGAAGAGAGGAAGAAATAATTGAAATTTAACTTAAAACATTACTCTGTGTTTGAAATTTCATTATAAAACCCAAAATACCACAAAATTCACAATAGGCTTTTAGCCAATCTATATCATATAAAACCAGCACCAATTCAACAGTGACATGCCCCAAAAGGAAAAGAAACAATCTTAGAAGGGAGTTTAAATGGAAATCTTCAATTTGCTAGATTCATTATATGCAATGATTTGGAAAATGTTAATTATCAAAAAAACATAAGCCTATCAGAAGCAAAAAGACAAGAAGCATTACTGGGGTGAATCAATGGCAACACTTACTTTGGGAAAAGTAGCCATGATGTATTACATAGAGGTGAGCCAGCACCTTGGTATTTTTAGCTTTAATAATCAAAACAATAAGTGATTCAAAGAAATGTAAACATAGTACTGTGAAACTGCACAATACAGTTATGTATAGTGAATGTTAAGGAACTTTTTCAGCACGGGAAGTTTACAATCTATGGCTTATGGTGGACTCAGTACCACTACCTCTAAGTATTTATTGTAACTCTGGATAATGTTATACTCGTGTTTTTTACTAGGGAAAGTTTTTTCTAAACTCAGTAATATTTGACAAAAAACTATGCAAAATGTGAATCTTATTAGCTATCCTTTTACATTTTTCTTTCAACTTACTGCCCTGTAAAATGAGATGGACTAAACCACTTGTCATAATCTTTGTTATGTCACGGTTTTGTCATTTTCTTCTTTTAACATTTTCCTCTTTCTTCCTAATGAATTCTCCAAAGGATATAAAATACTCTGTCTACACCATTCTCCAAGTTAATAACAATGTAACTGCATATAAATTATTTCAGATCAATCTTGCTATTACTCACATCTCTGGAGATAATTTCCATTGTAATGCCTGGTTTTTTTCATGTTTTGAAATATCAATTACTATAGAAAGCAATTCAAGGAAATCTACTATTATTTTGGACAAATAGAGGGTCCGCCAACTCCCTACTTGCATCTGCCCTCTCCCTTCCTAAAAGGTAATTAAAACAAGATTCCTAGCAAAAAGTATAATGGCATCATTCTTAATGTGTGCCATTTTAATAACTATTTACCCTTGCTGGTTTCCTACTATTCCTACTAATGCCTTCACCATTATAAAGTCATTTGATAACAAGATCTCTCTCTTCAATTCCAAAATTCTTTTATTGAAGGGTTACTGAGGAAGAAAACTACCAATTTTCCTGAAGATTAGTTAGATTCTTAACTGAGTACCAATTCAGATGCATGCCTTCTTTTAATTCTATTTTAAAGTTCAAAAGCCTCTCCTTTTACTGAGAATAACCTTTCACAAATTATGGTTTTAAAGGCTTACATCAGCTGTTGAAGAACTGTATCAGTACTGGAAGGCTTACAAAGGCTTCAGCTATTTACCATGTTGCTTCAAAAAATGCCCTCCAATGTTCATCTTTAAAAATACCTCCTACTCTCTCCAAGCCAACTGGAGTGCTTAAATTACAAGTCAAAGAATAGATTTTACAATAAAAATTAAGACAGTAATTTCAGTTTGAAGGATGCACTGGCAGAAGCCCAGCCATTCTCAGAAACCTGCACAATAAGGCAACCAACTCAATTAAATTAATAGTAACTCTAAAACCAGAAAGCATCGCAATCCAGATATTGATCATTCATTCATATGATTAATACAAAAAATCCATTGTGAGTTTCACAGTAACCCAAAGACTAGGTCTGAAAATTCTCAAAATTTGGCTTCCACCCATGAAGCACCTCTCTGCTCCTGCCACCCTTCAAACAGTAGTTTATATAGCACATACCTATTAACCCCTGCTACACTGGAACAAGACTGCTGAACAGTAAGAGAGGGTAAAATTCATGGTGTATATAGACATAATTTACTCAGAAACCCTGTTTTGTGATGCCTGATGACAAACCACACAAGCAACCCAAATGCATCAAGTACAACCAACGGGAAAGGAAGTCACACTGCAAAAACCCCAACATGTATTACTCTGCTTCCACTTGACAGTACTATTTTTGGTTCTTTCACCTATTTATTCCAAACAGGAAAAGAATCAGGCTTACCCTTTATATTCACATTATAAACAGAGTAAAAGAAGCTGTATTTTTATTATCAATCTGAATAATTTATAGCTCTAATTATTGTAACAAGTTTCTACTCCCACCATGTAAATACCAGCTGGTGCGTCTTGACTTCTCTACATGGTCAGTCATTCCATCTCTTAATGTTGGCCATAAGAAAGCACCATGGCATTACCCAGCATACAGCAGAAGCTTGTTAGGAAGAGGAGCAAAGCCATCAGGATGCTAAGAGATGTGAGTGTTACAACATCACCAGATGGTATGAAAAAAACTAGTAACTACAACCTGAAGCTGGTCTACCGGAGCCAGTGAGTAAATGAGGATGGAAAATGAAGATAATCTAAAATCCTCCATTCTCATACATTCAAAATCTCCGATTTCATTGACAGGTCTTCAAACCTTGTTGCTAGCGCAGAAATACCTAAAACTCTAAAATGTAACCCCATTAAACTTTAAAGGAACTAGTTAATGAAATAATGAGAAAACAAGGAAATATATTTGAAAGAAAACTTGGAAGAATGATCTCTCTACTTCAAGTGACTGATTTCAACATGGTAAGCTGATATCCAACCACTGTCTTTTCACTCACTATTGACTAAATTTTTAAATGACTTTTTGTCATATACAACCTTGTGGAACTGTGCAGTACACAGATGATGAACATGGAGCACAAAAGTATGGCTGTTATCCTTTCTACCTCTTGTGGAAAGACAGACACACAAAAGAAAGTAATTCGCCCACTTCAAATTTTCAAGACAGACCAATAAAAACCCCTTTAAGCTATATTCAAGAATAATCTGCTTTCTTTCTTCCCAGTAAGTAGTAGTAAAACATCTCAGTAGAATAAAGTCCAGGGAACATTACAACAGCAGATACAATACCACATGCTTGAAGGGTCCTAGCAAAAACTGACCTCTCCTTGCAAGTGCAGAGTACTAAAAGGCAGCATAATTACAGAGAAAAGAATCTCATATCCTTGTGAATAGTTTTCTAGAATGTAATTAAAAGAGAAGTGTTGAATAAGCAAAGATTATCAAGTCTAAATGGAGCTACAATACCACCAGTATATCTTAGCCTGATTTTCTACATATCTCTATGGATACCAACAGACTATGCTGGTCCCAAGAGGATTCAGTGGTTTTACTCAAAATATAAGTAACGGCCTTCTTTTTTTATACTACCAAATCAACACGATAATTCTGGAATTCATTAGTGAAGAACACTAACTAATCCAGCATAATAGCTTTACTTCCTCTGCAAAACACTTCAAAAAATATCTAAATGAATATGGAAATGCATCTTTCTGTGGTAAATTGTTCATTATTGAATCATTATCAACTCTTGTTAGACAAAATTTCTCTCTTTTGCAATGTACAAGATCATTAAAATGTTTGAGAGCTCCATCATGAAAGACAGTGGCACTTTATAATCCACTATCTCTTCAGGCAAATATGCTTACGGCTGAACATAATACACAAAACAACAACATCCCCTTGACACACAATTCTTTCTTTTAATGGTGCTCTTAAGTGTTGACAGCAATGGTGAAATATGTTGTTGCTCTCTCTTCTTCTTTTTTAATAGTTTTTAACTATTCCAGAAATGTATTTCAGTCATGATAAAATGTTGGGAAGGGATGTATTTCTTAGATCTTCATTATGGAACCCCAGATGCTCAATCACTGCTATTAGCCCAGTGAGATATTTCCTATAAGCTCATCAAGTTTATGTTCTTAGCCTCCATCTCCTTTTAAACTCCAAAGATCACAAAATAATGAACCAACACCTTAAATATCATATGTCTACATTAGCTAATAAAATTAATGTGTTCATTCTGCTTATGGGAACGTGTCCACAATTTGATATTAAAAAACTTTCAGTATCTTTTTGTCTAAAATACCTTTAGAAGAATTATCATTTTCTTAGTAATAGATAAAGAAACTACAAACAGACAATAGTACTACACAGAAAACTACTACTCTATGTTTTCATGAAGCTTTTATCATTCCTCTCTCAAAACTTTCAATTAAACCATCAATTAAAATACAATGCATAAGTGTAATATACAAAGCTGCATCCTATACAGTAACATAAGTAAAATGAACAAAATTTTTTGTTATGACAAGCCAAAAGCCACAAGTGGAATACTTTTAAAGGCATACTTTTAGAGTTTTGATGTGATCTTATCTTAGCAATATATACTGAAAGCTTTCTGTAATTCTTGGCTGCATATAGAAGGAAATGAAGTATTCTTGCTCCAAGAAAATAAAATCCCTAAGAACTCTTAGCCATAAAGCTTTACAAAACTATTTCAGTCCTCAGCTGCTTTGGGTGACTGACACATACATATCTTGCAATTTGTTAATCCTCTCTACAAAATCATCTAAATGGAGGCTTCGTCTCAAATCTGTATTAATGATGTAATTCTATCTAATAGAATCATCTGTTCAATAAAAATGAAAAACCAAGAACATATAGTTGCACCAATTATTTTTGTCATATATTTAAAGGTATATATTGTTTAGAAATTGGATGGCTTAAATTAAAAACACAAGCAATTAATTTGCCTTTGGTAACATGAATTTAAAAAAAAAAAAAAATCAAACTTTGCTATATATTTTTGTAAAATAAAATCAGTATCAGCTACAAAGCCTAGAGATATTCCATACATGCTACTGACCAAAATACTGGAGAAGCAATTGAAGTAACTTGTCTTTTTTTTTAGCTTTTTGCATTAGCAAAAAGACAACATGTCTGAAAGAGTATTTGGGGAAAGTGTACTCTGCTTTAGCAAAATAACTACTGCATTTTAGCTTTGCTGTCTTCAGATAGAAGTGTCATTGACCAATTGACATGTACTCTCTCTAATCAAAGTCTACAGAGATGGGCATTTTAAAACGGCGTGTTTTCCGCTTCATATATGAAGTTTAAACAAAATTCTGTTTTCAGCAATAACTGAGCTTTGTCTGCCTCTATTTCAGAGAAAATTAAAGTAGTAAACAAAGACTGAGCAAAGTAGAAAGATTTCCAAAAGAAATTGCAGACCACCAGGATTTGGATTTAAGTAATCCACTTAGATTACCATGGCTATGTCTTAAAAGGACAATACTGAGACCACAAAATAGGTCATGTCTACAGGATGGGGAATATAGAAGTGAAACAACGTGAAATGTACAAATTCAGAACAAATATTCAGAGTCATCCTGAAATCTAAGATACAAAACAAAAATGGTCCCAAGACCATGTACTGCCAAATTAAATATTTTTAAATCAACATTTTTATGTTCCAAACTGGAACACACAAAAGGAGATTTTTCAACCAATGCCATCAACACATTAACATGTTTCAGGTAACACAAAGTGCAGGCAATGAAACAGAAGCTTTCAATACCTAAGGCTACAATATAATACACCATTTGCTTGCTTTTTTCCCAGTTTCAAAAGCAGAAAATGTCAAACAGGTCTGGAAGCAGGAGTTTCCATCTATTTCTTAAAAGTGACAGAGTTTCTAATATAACAAATATCAAAGAAATTAGAAAATTAAAAATAAGAAGCAAGCCCTCAAATTATTAATTGAAGAAAGCCTACAGTGAATTGGTAGGTCGTTCAGGAATTGAATGTTAGAAAAATATATTTTTTTTAAAAGCACAGATTAAAAATTGCTATAAATGTCTTCTCAAACAAAATTAAGAAAAATTAATCTTTAAAATAATTTAGAATTTACATCAAATCAAAATATATCAGCTTTCTAGATCAACTTGAGAAAATCTTGGTATTTCCTTCTTCTAAAAAGTCCTGGATAATTGCCTTTATGAGGAACTCACCCAACATAAAAAGATTTGAATGGGAAAGTCAGTGTTGCTATGAGAAACAGAGCAACTTCCAGATGCTTGACATGTCAGGGCTAGACAAGGGAATGAAAAATGTCTCTTTCTGACCAAAGAGGCTTTGAGGGGATACTCGTAAAGAATTACCTACTTACCCATCAGATTTGAGTTCATGAAAGGTGTCGGGGACAATCCTTCATGAGGCCCTAATCGACTGTCATTCAAGTGATCACTGTAATGAGGACTGTCTGCAAAACCCTAGAGAAAAAAAGACCAGAGTATTAAACAGATTATTTGGCAGCCCTGCTAATTGAGTGTAATGACACTTTCCTAATTAAATGTGCAGAGTCACAATTGGTCATTAATCACAAAAGTTGGCTTTCAGGTCTATCTCACAGAAATTACTCTCTGCCCACATATTACTTTCTCCCCATCAAAAAGAAACCACATAGTCTCTTAATAAGCTGTGTCCTCATGGACAAGATTTCTAAAAATTGAATAATACAGAGATATTTTGATATTTGAATCCTCTTAGTGTTAAGTCACTAACCACAGAGAATAAAATTAGTCTGAAGAACTTGCAACTGATTTTTTTTTTCCTAAGCTTTCTGTTTGCATTAATAAAAGACAGTAAAAAGTTCAGGAAGAGTCACCGATGTTAAGAAAAAATGTTGGTGTAGATGAGAAGAACAAACTCCATTTCTTCTTGCAGCCTGCTATTAATATTACAGATTAATAGGCATTTTGACACTATCACATTACTAAAGAGCATAGCTCACTGACAAAAGGTTTACTTCCATACAGCGATTAAATAAACAACTTTGTCATCCGATTTGCAAACAGGCACTGAAAATGAAATACTATTTTGCATTTTTCTACCATTAGCACAGCCAGCTTACCAGACTGGGAGCGACCCTTACACAGTCAGGAAACACTGGCTTATTGAAAGCTTACAGCAAAGGCAGAGGAGATGGAAAACAAAGAAGTCCTTGGATGTACGTATTATTTAATTAACCCAGTTACGTAAAGCTCTCCTCAATACATTTCGAAATGCCGTCAGTTTTTCCATATTAAGGTATGAATATGCCATTTGCCATTCAGACTTACGAAACGCACACTGAATCACTTACTCTGTACCAAAACATGAAAGACCTGACACTCAAAATTGTACTTCCTTTGTAGCCAAAGTTCTGACAAACATTTTGTAAACCTTATCTTACAATTCACACTTAGTCACTTCTTGTTCAGAAACCTAAAGCTCAGGCCTAATTAAGGGAGGAGAGAAAATTGTTCACAGCTACCAGAAACCATCCCAAGTGCCCTGGTACTATAAAATCATCAATCACTGAACATTTATCATTTCTCCAGACTGCAGGCTCACATTCAAGACAACATTAATGGGGCTGAAACAGGCCTCCCTATCTTTGCAGGCATGCTGTCAGTTCTACCAAAGGGCTGCTAACTGAGGGCTAAAGAACTGTCACAGCACTACCGCTGCTTATGGATGCGTGTCACAGCTCTTGCTGCTGTTAGGCTGCACAGCAATCTTCCGGGAGAGCCAACTCCCCACTGAATCTTTGGCTGACTTTATCTGCTTCAGAATCAGTGATACACTTGTGATAGGCATTCAGAAACAATCTTAGTGACATTTACAACTTGGTTATGACCACAAGGGTGTCCTCTGGAAACCATGACCTAGCCCCGTCTGTCAGACAAGCAGTGTGTAGCAGCAGCTGCTGAGGAAATGGAGTGGCTCCTAGCTAAGGTCACCACATGTGCTTTATTTTTATGCTGAAATGAAACAAGAAAGAAATTAAACCTGCTGAATAAAGACACAAAAATTTACAAATACAGGATGAAAACCAAAGCTCCTAAGTAGGTAGCTTCCTATTTGTGTCTCTGCTTGTACTCCTTATCATGGTTGTTTTTTTAAAACCTTTTCCCCTAAGGAAATACTTCAGCTATACTTTATTTTTAAAAGAAGGAAACTATAAAGGACACTATCAGTGATAAAAGAGGATCTATATCTCTCAGACATTCAGTAAGTGGTGCCCAAATGAGGCCCAGAAACCAAAATCTTTAAGATATCTTTATTTACAAAGTAAATAAGAACTACTGAAAATATAACAGGAGTAAGACTCATTTCATATACAGTTGCACATCATGCAACACAATCTACCTAATGCACAGGATTCTTAATGGTCCTCCCCATGTTAATATTGCATATCCCATTCACAAAATAGAGGAACTGGAGAACTGGGTGGGCAGTTTACATGAAAAGGAATATTCTTCCTTCTATCATCAAAATTCCTTCAAAGAATACTTGATATCATGCTCTTCTCATATACCCTCTCAGTTTCCCAAAATGCACTTGCAACCAACTACCACAGCATCCAAGTTGTATTTCTACACCACCAGATAAATGAACTACTTCATCTATGTGGAAATGCTCCAAGTTATCCTTCACAACACCAAAGCCATTGAAAACAAAACATTTGGTATACAGGATGAAAATGTACCACGGGATATGCAAGCCTTTTAAACTGAATTGGTCTTTTCTGGACTTCAATGCAATTCCTAAAATTAATTGTATCAGGCATTTCATTATTTGCCACTACAGAATTTACACTTGTGCAAATTGTAACCTATGCCTTCATCTACAGTGGACCAATGTAAAGAGGTCTTATGTTGGCCACCATGTCTGACACCAGTTATTCAGAGTCTTAGTATTCAGGTATGGATTATCAACTCAGGCCGCAGAGTTTTGTTTGGGATTAGAAACCCTGGGCTGGTTCCCACATACAGCTCACCCACACTAAATGAATGCAAAATAACCACAAACAAGTGCAGTTTTGATTTAACAAACAATTTTTGTACTTCACAAAAGCAAATTAAGAAAAATCAGAAGAGCTCTAAGGACAGTGATTTAAATTACACAGTTTTTTCAGAGCATTCTTCACATTTAAGCTGTACTTCAAATAAAATTGCATTCCTGATACCATTCCTTGCTCTTGCATCTGTATTAACCTACAGAGCAAACAGCACAGCTCTACTCCTGCCAAGAGTTGTTAACCAAACACAGATAAATCTTTAGAACCTTCCAATATCTTCTGAAAAGCTACTGGAAGCTCCTAGTCATACAATCAAAGCTTTAAAAATGTATTTAACAACTACAATAGTGCAAATTGACAACATATGCTTACTGCTCAAAGAACAACACAGTTGAGAGCTTTAAAAAGTCTGGAATACCAATGGAGGATAGTGTTTTTTTTAAAAGACAAACCCCACTTTTTTGACTGAGTAATGAAGAGAAGACACAATCAGCTGGCAAAAGCAACAGAAGGTGGGAGGGGATTTATATGAAATTCTATCAGAGACCCTTTTCAAATCCACGTTTTAAGCAAGACTCAATAATATATGCTGCCAAATTTCATTCTGCCTTTCTGAGAAAGGCAGGAAATCTCAGCTCCTGGCAATTTTGAAGACTAATCTACTGAAGCTCGCTTAAATATAGCTGGATTGGGACAGACTCCACGCAGAAAAAGGAACTAATCAGTCATGCCAAAAGTTACTGTCCCCTCTTGGGAAGAGCTATTTGATGGTACATATTCTGGCTGGTGATGTCATTCTTTGGACCACAGGTGGGCTTCCAAAGCCCTTTGGAGCATTTCTACCTCCTGTTACCTGCAGGGCACGTTTAACATAGAAAGGCTGGAAAGAGACACTCCATGCTGAGTACACATCCCCATTTCTGCCTCTGTGGCTCCTCAGCAAACCTACCAATGCATTAGTATACATCAGAGCGCACAGTTGGAGTGTTTAGCAAATAACTGGCAAAAAGTCTACAAAATAGGAGTTACTGGACAAATTCATTTCCTGTTCTAAGCACCCTGTTCTGAAGGGACTGCAGATAGCTCAGAGCATTTTTCTGCTTGCAGAAAGCAAACTGATTTTGAATATGATTAGATGACATAGCTGTAAACTCAAAACTATCTTGCTTGTTCCAACCTCTTACATAGCTATTACAAAAACAAGCTTTAACTTTCCCAAAGGAAGACAAAACTTCTCTTTCTGTGCTGTTATAGCCCAAATAAAGTGCAATTGGGGTTAACTGTTCCCTTACAGCATTCTGTAATGTTGTGACTGTTCATTTTGCACAGGCCTCTCCCTGGATTTCAGACTGACTGAATGTTTGTGATCAGAAGACCAGGTCAGATACACCTACAAATAAAAGCAACAAATATTGTCTACTAATACCTGTTACGAAATGCAGTAGAAAGACTACTACTAATTCATGCTGCAATTTAACTGAGTAGTGAAGGCACTATCAACATTGAATGCTCTAACTTTATTCGTTTTTCAGGGATTTCACTGGATTAGAGTGATGTTCTCTAATCATTCCAATAAATAAAGTCCACCAATTAAAAAAATTCCACAGCTGTAACATTCATTCCTACCTCTTTGGGGTAAGATGCCCCAAGTGCCGGAGGGATTTAGGCTGTATCTGTATCAGGATTTTCCAAGCACAGGGATGCTAACACAGCCAAACCAATTAAAAATCTGACACTATTTACAAAATCATAAACATTTGTACACATGACACCTGAAAATTATCTTGTATAATGTATTATTCTAGAAGACTCAGAAGTAAAAACGGGAAAAAAAATCCCAGCCCATACACCCAGAGGAAACACATTCCTTACTAGGCATGTTTATCCAACCAAACCATGAGAGAAGGCCTGACACAATGAGTCTATACCCCATTTTACAAACAAAGTGGCAATTAACTTCCTAAAACTCTGTATCTTTCAATGACCATTAAAGTTCTGTCATTTTGGTTAAAGTTAATTACAGAACTCACCTAAGAACAAGTCAAAAACCTTTCCCAGTTCACTGTCCCTATCCTTTTTTCATTGCACTGGTTCCAGAGTCTCTGTGGGATTAATCCTCTCCCATTTACTTCCCCTTCAAAAATATAAAACTATTGTCCCATAGCAATTGTTTTCTCAAGTCACACCAGGATTTGTCCATGCAGAAGCAAAACTGTACTCCTGACCCTAACTCAAGTTGTGGGGTTTTTGGTTTTGTTTCTAAATAAGCAAAACATCCTGTTTCCACTTCAGGGTAAAATTTGAAAAAAGAAGGCACACCATTTTCCTATGCATTTATTGAGTTCATACTCAACTCATTGAGTTGTCCTCCCTGTATGATTTACTACTCCACAGAATTTCATTTGCTCAAGTCTGCTAGACTAGAGATAACAGGGGTTTTGTTTGTTTCTCCTCCCTTAGCCCCAAGCCCTTTCCTACACAAGTCCCTGGGAACAGACCAAAATCTAAGGCTCATAACCAAACTGCTAGATCACTAAGCACGTATTTGCATTTTAGCCATTTACGATATGGTTCAATCATTGCCTTTAAACTTAAGACATTAAAATTCCACTAAAATGAATGGTTGAGTTCACAGTTTGATGTGGCTGCAGACCAAAAGATTAATCTTAGTGAATGCTGCTTTCAATTCCTTGAGTTTTATAGCTTGGCTGACTTTAAATAACAAATATTAATTGTTTAAAGCTCAGGAATACTGAGGTCCCTTGCAAGCTAAATTTGGCAATGAACTTATGAATCAGGCAACAGTCATCCAAATGACTAATGTGTAAACAAACAAGTGAATCTACTGCTAAAATCCACTTTCTTTCAGATTATCTGGCTCTTCAAACTAATCTGAAAGTTCTAAAGACAAACAAGAAGGAAAAAAACACAAGGGGGGGGGGGGGGGGGGGGGGAAAGCGAGGAAAGAAAGCAAGATGCAGAGGCAGTGAGAGACAGACAGACCAGAGAGACTGACTACATCCAGGAACACTGTGCTGAGTCACTGACTGAAGGTTAGACAAGAGGCTCTGTACAATCAGCCATACCAAGGTGTCCTAGTGAATTTAAAAAGATTATGGATTATATGATCATGTATGCTTCCAGAAATACACAGGGGAAAAAAGGAGGGGAAAAAAGGGGGGGAAAAGAAAATAAAGAAAATAAAGAAAATAAAGAAAATAAAGAAAATAAAGAAAATAAAGAAAATAAAGAAAATAAAGAAAATAAAGAAAATAAAGAAAATAAAGAGTATTTTGTGTATTTTGTGCCATTGAATCCATGTATTTGTCAATGGCTCCTAGAGGAAAGACAAGAGAGCCAAAAACCTGGCTTGGTCTACTGAACACACAGATCAAGAAGAATGCTGCAAAAATTAAGGTAAGATAAAAATAAATCCACAGAAGAGTGCTCTTCCTTTTTGCCTTGAGGATCACTTGCACTACATTCATTGATCTTAACTGAACATCAAGAAACATCACATTGTCACAGGTCATGGCCATAACTCCATTTAAATCATTAACAGTCTTGCAACAAACTATCAGTAGGAATAATGTTTCCAAGCAATGACCAAAATCATATTACAAAGTCTGGAGCAGATGGATGATGATGGGAGTCTCCCCATAGTCCTTACACTGTTTCATCCATATTGCTGTCATTTGCTGTGCCAGGAAACAAACACCTCTCCTTCTGCAAGCTCCATGTTTGCCACCTCCCAGCCCCCTGAGAACAGCCAGTACTTCAACCTCATCTCCCTTTATTGTACAAAAATCCTTAAACACAGGAATGAACGCAGTTTGCTGATGGAGATCACCCAATTGCACCCGAAACAAGGAGCTTTCTAGCTCCACTTTCTAGCTTTAATTATGATTCACTTTTCATAATCATCAGCAAGTGTTAACATTCAACTACAATATCCTAAAGACAGAAATGCAGCTTTTTCCGTTATTTGGCCACCTGCTACATGGTGGGGGAAAGCAGGTATCACTACCCCAGATTTCACATATTATTGGGAAAAGTCAAGAGAGCTTTCACAAGTATGCTTTAAGTGTCACTGTAAGTAACCTGCTTGGTAACAGAGTTCTAAAACTATTCATTAGCTTCTTTTCACATATCAAGTTGAAATACATGAAAACTGTGTGTACAGGAATGGAGAAAAATTGAAAACATAGTTTATTTATTTTTCAAATTTATTTCAAATATTATTTATTTTTTAATAAACATCATTTTCTCCAGCTCTAAATCCACTTCCAAGAAGTTAAGTTACTGAAAGACAAATCTGATTTTAAACAACTAAACCCAATAGCCAATTACATCTCTCTAAATTCCTGTGAGACAAATATCAACATGATATTCAATGGAACAATTCCCTGGCCACATGGAAAACTAATCTGTGAACAGATTCCAATGCTAATTTCAATGCGGTAGGTAGTTGCAATAAAAACAAAACAAAAACCACAACCAAAAGATCCATTTCTCCAACATAGCTGAAATGAAAAATTCATATGATGGAAACCAAATTTTTCTAGCTCTTATCTAAGCTATAAATCAGGAAATAAAATAATACAAATATAGCCAACAGACTATATGCCAACAAGTGCTTAAAGAAAATACTTGAAAACCTAACTAAAGCATTCAGAATTTAAGAAACAGAACTTGCTTTGAAAAGTGCTGCTCATTAATCAAATTATAAAGTATGGTGCATCTGCAAGTGTCCTGAGCACTGAATATGGAATATTTAATATGGGCTTTAATTCCACAGTGAATCATCTGCTACCTTGTAGAATACATCAGGAAAAGCAAATAACCAGCAGCAGAACCACCAAACAACCTCCCTCCCCAGAAAAAAACCAAAAAAACAAAACAAAAAAACCAAAAAAAAAAAAAAAAGAGGACAAAAAGGACACAAATACAACAGACTTGATAACACTTACTGTATTTCTGTGTCCCTCTTGTCTTGTTTTGCTATTTAACAGCTTTCCTTCTTGTTATGTACCTGAGATTAAGAGGTATAAAATACTATTTCAAAACCTGCTATCTCATTACTATTTTTTGACTTCTTTGCAAATTAAAAGTACTACTTGGAGGGGAAGGGACTACAGTTTGGGCATAAAGTATTTCAGGTTCCAATTCATGTCTGAGTATTTTACATACAGTAGAGGGAAGAACCTGTTGCCTGATGCTACAAAACCATCTAATCTAGCAGTGCTATATTGATCAGCTCCATTCCGGCATCAATTAAATACTTAGCAGAGTTATGTAAAGGAACAGGAGGATAAACTGCACCCTCAGTACTGAAGCTAGATTCATGTTAAATCAGGTCATAATGCACACTCACAGCTTTTAGTGCAATGTACATGTTGCAAGTTATTTCAAACGCCCACAATTCAGATTTTGGAAGAAAAACGCCTCAGCTAATTTATGTTAAATTTTTAACAGTTACAATTATTATGTATGTATATATAAAAAGGAAATCCATCAAGGAAATGTCTTATGAAAAACATTTTAGATATTCTTGATTTGGAGACAGCAATCTAAACAGATCAAAAACTGACTTGCTCCTTTTATTGTAAAGACGTGTTACGACAAAACCAAAACAATGAAAGAAAACCTCGCAGAGCATTATTCTTCATGAAATAGCAATCATTAGCCACACCATAATAATGACTATAATAGAAAAAATGTTTAATTACAATACCACTCTTACTCCCCCAAAAAAAATGATTATACCAATTTGTTGCTATGAGTACAAATTATGACTCCCAAATACAGCAGGAAAGCTAAAAGGTTCAGTATCATCTCACAACAGGAAGACAAAACTTTCAAGTGCTGTAGGGCAATATATTATTGTGCAGAAGACAAGGTACTCAAGTCAAGTACCTCAGTATTTGCTTCTAAGAGCTCAGTAGAGCAAGACTTTCAAAAAGCAGCTTTACCATCCTCTGCAACACACACTAAGAGCTAGTGCAAGGCATTATGAACACATGCAGAAATATGTGTAGCTCTGTATCACACAGGTAAGGGAGAGACTTGCATACACCAACCAAAGATATTCACTGAAAACCCACCACTACTGCACGTAGAAAGGTAAAAACAAGACTGGAGACTAGAAAGAAAAACAAGCCCCACAAGAGACAAACTTGGTACACAGTATTGTATCTGGACTTCAGTACAACCATTCAAGAATAAGGGAGGCCATCAGCACTTCATAAAATTGCACTGACTTGCTAACTACCCTTCCTGAATTATTCCTACAAACAATAAAGCTTTCCTACTTTTTTCACCACTCCCCCCAACAGGTATCTTTTCAAATTATTCATTTTTCTAACAAAACAGTTGGCCTATGCAAAAGAGAATTTGCTCACGGAAGTCACTAATGTCTCGATTTGTACTTTTTCACAAATCTAAGATCATCACAGGAAAAACAAATACCCGCTGCTCTTTCGGTGTTAGAACACTATTTACCATTAGGTAATAAAAAGACAAGGCTCCTATATAAGGTTTTTTCAAGCCTGCTGTGATTCCTTACCTTTAATGTTACCTCAAAACACTATTGAAGTAAGAAGGGTTTAGCTTTCAACAAGGTATTACCAGACACTCTTAAAATAAAATAAACTGCTCTTCCATATGAGTGAAGGTTCTAGTCTGAATTAATTATTGATGAAAAGATTAAAATACATGACAAACACCCTGCCCCAAGCACAGGAATATATGTCTAGTTTCCACAGTGAAAAGTTACCAATATGTCTTCCCCACTTCCCAAAAAACTGTACCCATACCAAGGTTCTTCAATAATTCCATAAATAAATCAAAAAGAGTAGGTAAACAAAGATAGTAAAGTTTGCTGATAACAAAACAAAATTTTAAATAATCCTAACTGTTAGCGCAGAGTCGCAAAGGAAGTTCTCCATGAAATTGGTAATAAAAGAATAGATAAAATTTGGTGCAAATAAATACAAAATGAACATGTTCAAAAATAACTTAATGTCATAACAATGTGGTAACTATGGTGCAACGTAAGAGAAAATACTATTTTTCTACACAGTTTTTAAAAGAGTATCACTTCACAGCTCAGTGACAATCAAAAAAATGACTTAGTAACAAGTAAGAAAGGAACAGAGAATAAATCTATCATTACGTGAGGCAGAAATTTACAGTATACCCTCCTCTTGACTAGTGCATGTAGTCATAATCACCCTAACTCTGAAGGTATACAGAAGCAGAAAGATTCAGGGAACGGCACCAAGAACTATCCACAGGTTAGGAGCAGTTGCTATACAAGCAGATACGAATAAACTACAATACCCCAGCTTGGTTGAGGAGAACATAGAGGTGGCATGTAAAATAAAGGTGTTCGTGGGGAAAAGAATAAAAATTATGAAGTACATCAGTAACAAGCAATCATTACTATTTGGAACACAGGAACATGGTGGAAATCAGTTACATCACTGGGCACCACATATAAGACAAAAAAATCAGTAAGTTTTAGGACAAAATCCTAAGAATTACTGTCAAAACTATAGCCAAAGCCAGAAAAAAAATCACAAATATCAGAGAGCAAGCCCACCAATAGCTGTAAGGACTATGTCCAAACTGTTGCCTCTGTCCAGGAAACCTAAGCCAAGAGCTGGGGTTTTCCTAAGAGAGGACACAGTAAAGGTGGCAAAATATTTGCCCTATAC
>NW_008236184.1:3736154-3754039 GCF_000691975.1 Corvus brachyrhynchos
CTGACCTGAACAGACCTTCGGCAGGATTTGGAAAAGAAAAATGTCCTTTAGCCAGTATTCCACCATCTTTTTTCATTAGCCTTCAATAGGTATGCACTAAACTATCACTAAATTCCATTTCTATTCAATTGAAAACTGCTTAACTTTCTGTGTCTTTGGAAATTCCAGCCACTAGTGAGCCAACACTTTAAATTCTTAATATTTTGTCACTATATTGTAACCTTTAACAGAAAACTCCAGTAGTAGGCTGCACATTGATTAAAAAAAAATTTTAAATCACACACAATATAAAAAGAATAAGTGGTACCTCTTGAGATTTCAACTTTTCTATGTCTGTGGAGAGGTCTGAGCTTTTTCCATGAAGACTGCCATTCTCCTGTAAACAGACAAGCAAGTAGTAAGAAAAATTAGGACAAGAATGACATTCTATATTGAAATAATGGGGAAAAGCACTGGATTAGAAAGTTGAACATGTAAGACAATTACAACTTATTTAAACTCTGTGTTAATCAACACATGGAATAACCCAGAAATGTAGAAGGCTGTGTATCATTTGCGCCGCCTTCTGAGAAACTGATCTATACTCTTACAATACAGACCCACACACTCATTTTAGCACTTTCTCGAGACATCTGGTCTAGCAGCACATGTAGGAGTAGACAGAAGTTATCGTTATTCAAAATCCTGAATCAGTAATTTGCCTCATTAGTTGAAAGAAAACCAAAAACTAAAGGCCATACATCATAGCCAAAATTTATGCATGTAAGCTTGATTCAAACTGGTAAACAAAGTCCAGTGCTTTTTCAGTGAATTCAGAAGAGAAATTCCTGTGTTCTACTTTTTTTTTTTTTTTTTTTCTTTTTTTACAGAAAAACCCAGCCACAGGACAAATTAATTTGTGACTCTTAATCCTTACCAATTCTATACACAGAGAATATATATTTCTAGTGTTCACTTTTCTGGGGAGAACACAGAAAACTCCATTCAGAGTTTTCCTGTGAAAAGGAATTGAGTTTTCTTTAAAAGAAAACTCTTGTAACCTAAATGACATTCCAGATTAACATTCTTTATTGCCTCATGAAAAAAAAAAAAGCTAACATACAAGAATCACTGACTTTTTATTATTCAAATATTAGCTGGCTGATCCTCTAACATGAAAAAAAAAATGTGATTAATACAGCCACACAGCCAATGAATCACAAGCTCAAATTCCAGTTAGGTCAGCTTAACTCATAATTGATTAAAATTGATCAGCAACATCATAAATTAGTGTAAAAACACCAAACACATGGTAAAAATATGAGTTACTTAAGCCTGCATAATTAAGATTCCATTTTAAATGTAGAGGAGGCATTTGAAGGTTCTACTCTATGCCCCAAGTTACGCAGGATGTTTTAAATGAATGCCTAATTTCCGCGTTGCACAGAAATATTTCTCCAATACATGAAATACTTCTACATTTATTATAATTTATTTACTAACGATCAATGGAAAAATTAGGACTTTGTAAGAAATCTTTCTACTGCTCTCTTCCAAAGTAAGGCAGAGGCTTTAACAGCATCCAGTGAGCTGAATAAGATCTTGCAGCCTACCCATTTCATTCCACAGCACAAGAAAGCTGCAAAGGTGCAAGTGCTAACACAACTCTCTGGCTCAAAGGCACTGAAATCAGAACATAAGGTATGCTGTGTATATCCAGTTAAGGTACTTAGCTCATTGTCCTTTTAGAGAGTAAATATTCATAAAAAGAAAATGGAGTAGATGAAAGGGAATGTGAGTTACTAGGAGGAAGATTGCTTTTGACCATTGAGTTCAGTTTCAAAGGGTCATGTTATTTTAGGATATCAGATACTATCAAGAGCCTTCAGCTCAGTAAGTGGGATGGATGAAGCTGGAACGGGAACAGGAGGAAAGTATTTAAAAAGAAAAGCCTCTCTTCAGCATCATGACAGCACATACTATAGCTGGTTAATGTTAACAGGGAGGAAAGCCTTCCCCACACTTTGCCAATAAATCTGCTTCCAAGTAACATGACTTCTATTTTCATTTTCTGTAAATAAAATACATGCTCATCATTCAAGCATACAGTTACATATGGTTTATTTTCATTAATTCTTAGCCTATATATTTTTTAGTCTTAGAAATCTAAATTGCTACTGTAGCCCATCAAAGTCATTAAAGTCTCTAAAATATGCTAATCTGTGTACTTAAAGGAGTTTCCCTTCAAAAACTTTGCCAAATCATCTGCTGATTTATGCTGTAAATTCCCATAAACTTTCATTATGAATTATTACATGGGTATCTTACCCTTGAAGATTCATATGAAGGACTTGGCTGACCGCTTGTTCCCCAGGATGTGGCACCTGTTCGCTCATCCATACCTAGAAATAAAAATTAAAAAAAAAAAACCAGACTTATAAGAAATGATAGAAAAAACAGTATTCTCTGATGCAACCTGAAAATATATTCATCCACTTCCATACACTTAAAGTAAACTCATCTGCTTTTGTATACTTAAAGCAGTGTTTCTAAAAGCAAAACTTCAGAAGAAGAGTTTCCTTATTAATTAAGCTGGCTACAGAGGAACCTGTTCATTTGGACACCTGCAGCTGCTGAAAACAGGAGCATAAAAAGGCAAGAAATTTGCCAACCTGCAGAGTCTGCCCTACCCAATCCATAAGAAATTAGCATGAGTAACAAACCAAGCACAACGATGTGAACATCATGGCTTTTTGAACAGCCCGATTTATCTGCATCTCAAGCAAGCACTGAATATTGCAGCACATAGTGTGAAACACATACTTGTTATCTACTCTTTGCTCATGTCTTGCTTAAGTATTGTAAAATGTGCAAAATTATTTCCCCCACTTGGCCTTCACATGACACACAAGATATTTTAGCATAATGGGGAAAATAGGCAAGACAGACTGGTTATATTTCAATGGCTTTAAAAACCTCAGAGGATCATGGTCTCTGCCCTACTAAAACAGTAATATTTTCTACACTCAGTAACGGTTCTTTTAGAATCAGTTCCCTTTATGCAAATCCAGGTTATAGCTCACAAGAGAAAGGGGAAGGAAAGGACAGGGAGATCTTTAAACACTGTATCAGAATATATATATATCCCATGTATTATCCAATTTCTATCCAAATTTAATTGGTCAAACCATCTTTAAACCACATTCCCAAACAGCTAATTGCAAAAGCACCTGAATTCCTATAGCAAATTCCTTCATTAAGGATAAAGCTAATATTCTAACAATTAGGTTCCTGATTATCTGCTTCACAAGATATTTTTTTGTAATATGTGGAACACATCCTAAACTGCAGGCTTCCAAGCACTTTGGCCTACAAAATGCAGCTCATTACTTCCCTATCACATGAACTTCTCCCTTAAAGAGTTTTGATATACAGCATAAATTTTTTATGTAATATATACTATGAACTATTTATGAAGTTTTATAATGTCATAATTTATAAATAAGAACTAAGTGTCCCAATTTATAAGTAAGAGTAGAATGTAAGCTACTCCATACAATCATCTCTAAACCCTAACTTTATATTGCAGCTATAAAATTTTCATGCATATTTCTCAGACTGGACATACTGCAAAATAGAATGTAAGCTAATACTGTAAATAACTACCTATGGACCACTACTATTCTAATCATTATTTCCTTAAGAAATGTGCCTTATGAAACTATAAAATGTTATTTAGACAAAGACAGCCTGCAAAAGGGAACGTTAAACTGAAAGTACAGTAAATCACTCAGATAAAAACTATAGACACTTTTGGTGTACTGCAGGAAAGATCCTCAAGGTTGAAGAACACTCTTTGAAAATGCAAAACCACCACTATATTGAGCCAGCAGTTTGGGGAAGTTTACTGCATTTTGCAGCTGACAGTACTGTTGTTGTTTCATTGTAACTGGTCCAGGAGCTGAGTAAAGAGTCGTGGCTGGCACTGACAAAGGCAAAAGTAATCTTTTGGCACAATTGACTCTTTTCTGCCAGAAACAACAGAGCTAGTAATCCAGTCATTATCATAACATGTCTTCCATTGCCTTAGTTTCAAAAGATACATATATGTGGGGAGAAAAGAAAAGTATCTTACTGCAAGACAAAGTCCTTGGGAAAGTTTAAGATACAGTAGGTTATATCAACCCATTTCAGGAAATATGTCAGTAGATAATGGTTATGCATAGAGCACTCAGATGCATGACCCCTAATCAGTAAAACATGCTACTCATTTAAAAATGTGAGTCAGTGGGACATAAGGACTTACGTCATGGTTCTGCTAAATCAGCACATGTACAGCTAAAAATTCTAGTATTTTAGTTCTACCATTTGAATTATGCAAATAAATTGTTTAAAGAAACTGCTCTAAGCCAAAAGGTAGCTGTTTCAGATAGGGAAGAAAACTAATTTCTGACTAGTTCCCAGAATTCTTTTTTCTAAAAAAGCCCAGTACAGTTAGCTAGAGTAGCAAACTTCCTTTTTGCTGCCAGGTGTCTTTTTCCTCCTTTTCATTTTTTCCTCCTTTTCAATTTTTTTATTCTCACAAGCCCCAAACAGGCTTGCATGTAGACCTATCCCTTACACAAAATTTTCACACAAGGAAGATGCTTTCACATTTTAGATGCTCTGTGAAGGCTACAAGAAAAAAGAAACCCTATACTGCACACAGAATGATACCCCTGCTGCCCTTGGTCTCCATCAACCTAAGACACCAAACAAATGCTGACCCAGGTTGTTAGCAACACTCAACCAGGAAATCAGATGTGCACCTACGATGGTGTTCAAGGAATCTCTTCTGCTTTGTACACCAATGCGTTTTCCATGGATGACAGATGAAAACCACCCAAATGCTGGACGAGACAAAGACCCAGACAGTTTCTAGCAGGATGAGCACAAACAAAAAACAATGCATACTTTAACACAGCCGAAGGTAACTCTGTGTAACTGAGCCAGGACCATCAGATTCACCTTTTAGATGTGAAGATCCTGAAGTGGGGAACACTTGGTAAGAAATAACATGGAAGTGATCTATAGTAATAAATTCAATAAAGTCTCAAAGCATAAGTATCACGAAAAGAGTTCTAGTGTTTTCCTGGGAAATGCAAAAGAGAACAGAGGAACTAGGGGAATCATCACCTTTGTATAACCCCTTCCACAAGGAAAGGCAGTGAACAATTGCACTATCTATTAATTCATCACGGATGTCAAAGGGCACGGGAAAGCTGTGACAGTTAACAGAGCACTGAAAGACATGCAGGACAAGGCTGCAGTATCTCAGCCGCTTTAGGTAAAGCAAAAAAGGTGGAAATTGAACAACTGTGTTGTTACAAAGGTCCAGTAACGCAGACTTGCATTCAGGCAGACAGGGGTACAACAAGGTTCTACCCCCACTTCCTATTTTTAGTAGGCATTGAGGACGGAAAGTAATTGAAATGACTCATGATTTCATAGTTCTCAATCA
This sequence comes from Corvus brachyrhynchos, assembly GCF_000691975.1. Taxonomy (NCBI): domain Eukaryota; kingdom Metazoa; phylum Chordata; class Aves; order Passeriformes; family Corvidae; genus Corvus; species Corvus brachyrhynchos. The sequence continues at coordinate 3,741,634 of NW_008236184.1, forward strand.
AAATTGACTACTTCCATAGCACATATGCTGCAGTTTAATTAGGGAGTAATACCGTAAGTCTAATACCACGTTTGTTTGAGCGGCTTCAGCTGGCAGCCTGGGGCTGGGCTGGCTCACAGGGTACCTCCACAGCACTCACTGCTGCTGTCCCAGCGAGGACACTCCTGACCTTGGCCAGCCGTGCACACAGAGCACAACCCAAATCCAGGAGCCTGGCCAGCCCGCAGGAAAGGCTGAGTGTTCCTCACTCACCTCGGGGAGACCCAGCCAAGTCATGAGGATGCTTTCTGGCTTTATGCTTTGGATTCTAAACAGGCTTTGCTTAACATCACATTTATGAAGCTGCTGTGAGCATTTCAAGCTCTTCTAGAAGAAAACCTGAAGAAACCTGTTGCCTCATTATTTCAACATATGTATTCATTCTCAAGAAACAGATTCAAACGTTCATCTAATAAAAAAAAATTGGATCTTACAATCAAACTGAAATGAAGGTTGTTCTTGCTGGCATAAGACAAAGAAGACTATATTTAAAACTTATTTCAAGAGACACAGGCTCTAATGTTCGTGTAAACACGATAATATACTTTATAGGGTTACCATCTGCTACGATGTTGATCAAATAAATGATTTGACAAAAAAATCACATTGTAGGTTGTTATACTAGGTACTCAAGGTATGAGTTTCTATCTTTTATAGCTTCTTTATCCAATTTTGTTTCAGAGTAATGATATTCCTTCAGATAAGATTCAACATCTGAAATCAATTACAAAAAAACCTACAGCACAAACCAGAACAGCGTTGATTGTGTTTTGCATTTCAGACACACAAACAAATCAATCTACCATTAGGCCATATATTGCAGAAGTCTGTTGTGAAGTATAATACCAATTATTGCCCAAAATTATATTTTAGGTCTAGACTTTCTGGTAAGGAGATGAAAAGAGTAATAAGAGTTGATGGAGAAACACTATACTCAAATATTTTAACTTTCAGTAGGTTAAGACTAGTTTCCAGCCTCTTCTTGGTATTTTCAATTAAAACTACTTCTCTTTTTACAGTAGATGTAATATTTTTAATAAGATAATAAAAACATTTATTTTCTAACAAAGAACTCAAAATTCACAAGTCAGATTTAAAAAAAAAAAAAAAAATCAATAAGTAAAGACAAGATAAAGTTCCACACATTTATTACTCAGGAAGTGGGAGGAAACATGGATGACAAGGGGACTAGCAGGACACTCAAAACCAAAAGCAGCTTTGACAATAGATATAATGTGGTAGGCTTAAAATATCCAAAGCTGAGGGCATTAATCAAATTGAGAAGAAAAATGAAATGCAGGCCACCTACCAATAGCCTAACCACTTAATTGCCATTGGGATAAATTCAGATGCAACATTATAATTAGGTAAAAGACAAACCACTTTCATTTCAAACTATATAAACAGAGAACTTTCTCTCCATCCACTTTCCACGATAAAGGTAGAGCAAGGGGTAGTGCAAGCATGGAGGGGAAAAAAATTTTTCAAATCTCAATGCATACTGTTTCTTGGAGAATGTACTAATTGTCTTCCAGCACACGAATACCAAGCTCCCCCCCATCCCTCCAGATCAAAAAACAAAGTTCCTCCCCAGTAACAGAGTTGCTTATTAGAGGCACCAGCGGGAGTAGCAGAACAGCATCCTTTTTTGTACCTTTGCTCCAGAGAAAATGAATGGAAGAGCTATGGATATGTCACAGAAACACCATCTTGAGTCTGTCATCTAGTACCAACTTTGGACTTTACAATTACTTCAGGGAACTTCCCAAGATAATTTTATTAAATTGCACACTGATGCTCACTCTCCTCCCTGTATTGAGCTGTAGTGTCACAGATTGAACACTTAATTCATTGCGCAGTGTAAAAGTGAGATCTCTCCTGGGCTTACCTATCAGTTTTCACATCTTTCCCCACCTGCCCAGCCAGGTTCATAACCATGGGAGTTGAGATTTTTAACTACCAGCTTCTAATGGCAGGGGTTTAAAACTACAAGGAAGCCCTGCAGGGACTGTAGGCCTGCTGAGGGGACACTGGTTACCTCAATTAGTACCCATAAAACACTGGCTTCCATTTGAATATTAATATTTGCAAAGATCAGTTTGTACACCTATTTGAAATATCAACAGTGATTATTAATAGTAGCAAAAAAATTTATTTTCATTTTTGAAACATTCTTTATCCCAGAGAATTCCAGAGCATGATTATCTGACATGGCAAAGACTAAATATCTACTATGCCAGTCATTGTGGAAATTATTTGAAGAAAAGTCAGAAGATATGCTATACAAAGTTAATTTCTATCTATAGAACAGGTAACCACAATTAAAACTTCAGAAGAACAAAATTATTCAAATGGGAGGAATGTACAGCAAGTACAAAACTTACCTAGGCAATAACCAAAACTTAGACCAACATTGGCAGGTATTAAAAATTAGTTGTAATCTAATATATCAGCAAATTGAATTCTCCCTGTATGTAAAACTGTTTAAAACCTATACTTTCATACAGAAAATTATTTGCAAGAACAGTATTTTCTCCAGACAGAATTAAACTTCTGGGTGTATGCTTCTTCTACTTTTTCTAAAGCAACAAAAGACATTGTATAAATCCAGAAAAAAATTGAAAAAATCCATGCTGGTTCAGGACAACTGACGAAAATCTTGAATATATTTTTAAAGTGTCTATTAGCATCAAAACTCAGTACTGGTTCCTGTATAACTATCAAGTATGTTTTAGATTTGTTTCAACTCATTACCTAAATACAATTTGCTATAAAAAAAAAAAGGCAATTACTACTTTTAACTTGATTTCACAAACAGTCCTATTCATTTCTTGCAATAAGACCTATGTATTCCCTAAGAACAACACTGGATTATTAATTCCTGTAAGAGCAGTGCCCTTACAGAAATGTCAGAAATTACCTGCTTCTCTTTCCTCATATTCTCTGCTTCCTAGACTCTAAATCATGTCACTGAACACACCAAGTGACCTGGAATGACCTGGACACTTTAAATAAAACACAACACAACACACTCAAAATAAAATTGGAGCTGGCATTTCCCACACAAACTGTGCTAAACCAGAAAACTGCACATTGCTACACCCATCTTGCCAGAAAAATTACATCAGGTACTGTTCAAAGAGGAGAGCATATTTACAATACTGTATGCAACATGCATTTGTTAGTTGTGTGTAGTTATTCAGAGTTCAAGCAAAAGCTAATGACAAAAACCATAAAAATTGGCATTTAAACTATTAAAAAAAGGAATTTTCTTATAAATCCACAGAGGTGCTCAGAGGACTATACAGTAAAGCTACCATTCACCCCTCCCAAAAAAAATTCCCTATATTAATACAAGTTTTAATATTATTCTTTGATCCAATTTGAGGTTAAAATTCTAAAAAAAAAAAAAAAAAAAAAAACCAAAAAAAACCTGAAATCCTAATCTTCATAAATTATCCTGTATACTAATAATATTTACATGTGTGCACACAGAGTATATTTTGAAGCCTCACTGGTTACAAATGTGAATAAAGTACACCAGCTTAGAGATCAAGCCTTTAAGAGGGGTACAACCCAGAGCTTTTATTCACACTCAAACACACAGCTAAACTGCTATTAAATTGCATCGTGCTGCTTATTCCCTCTCTGTGTTCAGCCATGAAGTATCAGGCTGAACAGCTCTAACATGCAAGTCTCAGCCCTACAGTACCAGCTATCAAAATAATCCATTCTACTGGCAAATTTTCCTGTGGTTACTTCAGTTATGACTCAACTGCTTTATATAACCACACACTTTAAAATATAGATATACACATATATATTTATATATACACACCAAATCAAGGCCAGTGTCACAAGACTGCACACACCAGGCCAAAAATATTCTAATACAGCCTCATAGGCAACAGCTACTGTTACCAACTGTATTACAACATGATTGTACAGAAAACTGCCAATTCAGGCACACAATTAATCTGAGTTACACAGTGTGTAACTGAGGTGCTAACTCCCATGAGCAAAGAAAATATGGCAAGTGGAACAGCTTTTCTAACAACGTGTCTAAAAATTTTAAGAAAAAGTATTTTTAATCATTTATGATATCACAAGGGTCCAGCAAATTTTGACCCGCTTGAAAACAAATTCTAAGATCAACCTGAGGTCAGTATCTTTTCATGGTGTTAGCGATTGCCATGCATCTTTATACAGACACAATTAAGATAACCAATTGCAGCAAATTAAAATTACTTTGTTGCTATTTAGAAGATCATTAATACTTTAACACTAAAATATTTCAAGGAAAAAGAGACCCTCTGACATATCAAGCAGAGAGTCGGGGCGGGGGGAGGAAAAACCTGATAAAGTTTTTGAGAAACAGCATATATTTGACTTTCCAAGTTCATGAAGGTGAATCAGTGGAGAAATCAAGCATCAGACAAAAACCTTGTAATTTAGTGAGGCAGAATTTTGAGCCTTAAGTATAAGGGCAAGCATACTATACAGTATAGCCAAGGAAATGCCAATGTAACTCCACATTTACAATAATATGACTGGAAACAAAGATATTTACAGATACACAGTCAAGATCACAGAAGCCTGAGTCGGAACTTGAGAAGATCTAGACCAAGCCATTTCATAAAAGAATGCGGAAGAAAAGCTATACTTTGCTAAAGTATACAGTATCTCTCTATCTGATTTTTGGCATTCCTACAATACTGAAATCAAAAGTCTATTACCAGCAGCATGGCATCTCAGTCTCTCACATTAAAACAACTATACACTAACATCTTACATTTTTCATAAAACAAAGCATGTAGAATACAAAGAAATCTGAAAGGTTTTCAAGTTTGCCTCTAGACAGGCATATCTTCAGTGAGATGATTTCTTACACTTCCTTGCTCTAAAGAGCACATCTAAGTCAGCTGCAGGAATTAACTCTCATTACTAAGCAAAACAGAACTTACACATCAGGGTTGTGTGAACTTCAGTTTGTCATGAGAGATTTCGGGTTCTTTCAATACAGCTGGGGGAAAGTGTATACTGTATGAAAATTTCAGCATTAAACACCCTCTTTTAACTCTGAAAACAAAGTTTATCTGCTCAATATTTAAACAGGGAAGAATGCTTATATAGATAAATGGAAGCACTGCACATCTGCTCACCTAAGCCAGAGCTGTGGTAGGCTAACTCTAAGTTAGATGTGGAAAAAACAATAAAATAAATATAGCCAATGTTGACTTAGGTAACTATTACAACCTGGCTCACTTATTTCTCTCCTCTTTTGCATAAAATCAAGAAGAAATCCTCCATACTGCATCTTCAACCAAGAAAGAAGCTTTTGCAATGTTAGGGCTCCGCTATTTGTCCTGCAGCACAATGAAATGCCTACCGGTTTGTCCAAGGGAAAGGTAGCACCTTCTTGCCTCAGAAAAAAAGCTGCCTAGGGCAAAATATGGTTTTTTCTATTATTTTAGGCATGAAGGAAAAAAAAAAAAAGGCTTAAAGTAAACTTAAAAGTTTCTAGAAGCATCTCTACTTGCATGCATATGACTGATAATTTGAAGTGATGGAAGTTAGCAACAGCCTGCCATGTCAAGGTCTACTTTTTCCAGTATGCATTTTGCACCAACAAGTGCTTCCCCCTCCATAAGCAAGTTGGAATGTAGTAAGGCTCTTGCCAGATGTTCTCCTTCTGCAGAGGTCCAAAACCAACAGTTCTCAATAATTCCATTACTTCCAAAAGTCAAAGCCAGAATCCAGTCTGAACAAATGGAGATCTGGCACAGCCTGTGCTGCCAGCAGGGCCCTGAGACACCTTAAAAAAACTCAAACTAAAAAAAAGCACTCCAAGAAACCTTTCTTTCCTTAACACTGAGACATTTCTTCCAACAGCTTATTAGACAGAGATTTTACAGGTATTGTTAAATTTCATTCTCAAATTAAGAAAAAATTATGTTCTCCGACAAAGGAGAGAAATGTGTCTTTAAATGTGCCAGGTACCATTACAACTGCTCAAATATTTTCTGAATCAAGCTCCTTGCTGCCTGGGCTGTTAGCTGCCTCCTGAGGCAGGCAGGCAGGCTTTGTGTTGACAGCTCCCTTAGTGTGAGTGGCAGTAAATGATGGTCTGCCCACAATGCTGGAAAGCTGATATGATACAGTTCAGTCTCCTACATCAACAAACGAGGTGGAAGGACGACTGGTGCCTGATGTTAATGGGCCTTGAACTAATACACAGCAGCACTGCAGCAACTGAGATGTCTGAGGGAGCCTGGTTCACCTTCTATCCCCCAAAACATTTGTTTTTCTTCATTAGGTGTTTCTACACTTTCCCATTTTTTAAAAGAAAGGCTGTTCCTCCCCTTGAACTAAGATGTGTCACCACAGTTCATGGCAATACTAAGTTGCATGACACCTGTATTCACTGGTTTCTCCCCTCATAACCAAAAGGTATCAGCTGATCTACTGATTTCTGCTGCACTTCAGGACAATCCACATTTTAACGCTCTTCTGGTAGTATATCCACGTTGTTAGAGCTTGTAATTCTGGAAAGACTACCCTTAAACAACAAAATCACACCCTTAGAGGATCAGCAGCACAGAAGTAACAACTTCCTAGAGTAATCAAGACTGTGTTCAGCATTGTGGTCTTTAAATGCTAAAAAATAATTAAAATAGTTTAACTTTGCTAGTTTAGCAGAAACATGCAACTATTATGAAAGTAACTTATAGTACTATCACACTAACTAAAAAAACCAACTTACTTTTCTATTCTAGAAAATAACTACTAAATCTGACAGGGTCTGGCTCTGGTGGAAGTGAATCCAGAAATATCTCCATCTGCTAGTGAAGATGTTGAGATTTCTCCAACTTTACTTCTTAACCAAAGACTTTTTTTTCCCTATTTGAAGACTTTACTGATCTTCCTTTTATTTCTTCCGCTAGCTTTTCATTTAATACTCCATAGTCTGGTTCAACTGCATAGCATTTCTCCTTGGCTTAAATCCTAAATATCACACTTTTTATAGAAATCTGAGTTTCAATGCTTTTCTTGTAACAAGTGTTACATGAGTTAAAACACTCTTAATAAAATGCACCTAGAAACCATGCATGCTTCAGAAGCAGAACTTTGACAAAGAAGTTAGAATTGGAATTTATAGTCAAGTAACCCATTTAAATTGCCTTCATACTCTAACAGCTGGAACAGACATACCTGTTGCTGTTCAAGTGCACTCATGCCTTTGTTTTTTTTTTAAATGAGGGCAAGTTGCACTTTGAATACAAAATAAATTTGCTGTTGCTGCCTCTTCAAGTATGCTGTTACAGCAGTTCTGTACGTTATAGCGAGAAAATACTGAAAGCCAATAAAATATGGTAGACAGCTCTTCCGTGGCAAAAAGCAGCCTTACCTAGTAATTATCCTTCTTACAATAATAATACGGTATTAAAGACTTTAAAACATTTACTTAAGTAGTCAGAAAGCAAGTAGCAATCAATAACTAAGTATTTTTCTTTAATTCCTCCTCCCAGGATGTTTTAAGTGTCTCTCCTTTTTCAAAAGCACCAAATAGTCTCATAACTTCATTCCTGTAAAAATTACACCTTAGTTTTAGGAACCAATTTCCAGGGATATTTAATCAGAACACAGAAGTGAATGATTTTACATTAAAATTAGGAAAAATACTCCAAGTTTAATGTAACAGATGAACAAGAATAAGAAGTGGAAGGATTCTAAAACCCTTCAGTGGGTTTTAGAATCTGCCAGCACAGTGTCCAACAGAGCCATCAGCCAACCTGCAAGTACAGCCCCACAAAACCTCCTCTGCAAAGTGAGCCTTCACACAGGCTAGAAGCACTTCCCAACTCCAACAAGGGATTGTGATGCAGGAACCACTGCCAAACAACAGCTTATTCGTCAAGGCTTATGTATGCAAATACAGCCTATCTTCCCAACAACTAAGGGCTGGCTGCCACCCAAAAGGAGGCCATCCTGCTTCCCTTAACACTTCACCGTCCCCACTGCCCACAGCCTGGCTCTCATGTCTTCTTCTCTCACACTAGCACTGGGGTTTTGTAGGGACCTGCAGTAAACCTGTTCAGGAAGAAACTAGTAGAAAACTGACCCCTAAAAATAACAAACCCTCACTGGTTTCTGGCCAGACTTGCTCACAGAAGTATTTCACTACTGGGCCAGAACAGCACCAGTGCTGGCAGAAAGGAAAGGAAGAGCATGAGAATCAAACAAGGCTAAAGTCAGGGTTGTCAGGTCTTTGGCCCTTCCCCAAAGAAGGGCCAGGGAAGCCAGCCCATCACTTCTGAAGCATTTACTACCTCTGAGACTGGCTGCATTTAAAAGGAAAAAAAACAGTGATTTTTTTTTAAGGGAAAAAAATAATAAGAAAAAACCCCAGCTATCACCATGTGGTGATGCATAAAATCCTGCAGTCTACTTTGAGATTACTGGCTTTATTGAACCATTGGTACTATGCCAGTGTGTGAGAAAAATAACTGAAGAAATGCATGTTTCAATTACATGAAACACTAATAATCTCATAAAAATCTTAAAAAGATCAAATCTGCTCCATGTTAGGGTAGAGACAGGTTACCAGGAAGTTCAATGTTGCCAGAAAACTCCCACACATACTTTATTGTTCACTTACTGGAATTTTAGCCAAAAGTTAGAGGAAGAGTAAATTACTTCAAAGTAAATGGCAACAAAACCCAAGCATTTTGCTTCCCTCTGTTTCTTCTGTAATTCCAAAGAAAAAAAGAATTTTTATTTTAAAATTTCTAAGTACATTTTGAAATTTAGCCAAAATGAGTCTTGAGTTGTATGTGCCCAATAAGCTTCTTCTATGAATTACAATATCCCATTTTCTCTTTTGCATTTTAGAATGCTAAGCATTGCCAAAACAAGTCAATTTAACTACATTGCCTCTTTGGGTGGTGACTTTGTTTGTCTTATATCCTGTATGCAGCTCTCTGTATAGATACTTTTAGCTCTGGCAACAGCTTTCAGACTTTGCTTCACTTTGTACTTTACTTGTTCATACTGCAACACTCCAATACAATGAAATTTGTATAAGCGCCCAGATTTGCTCAACCACTAAAAATAAAAATGTTACCATTTATAAGGGTTATCAAGTAATTTTAACACAAGACAGACTCTTCCCATTCTGTTAAATATATAAAACAACAAAAATGAGAACAGAGTTTCTGCCTTTTTGAAAAAGACAACCATGACTTGGTATTTGGGAATGAATTTCTTATATTACAGTCACAAGGAATATTATTACTCTTCAACATAATATAATTTATTTAATTTGCAGATCACACTTTGTGAAAGGGTAATAAGGCATCAAATGTCTTCACATCCCAGTTTATAAGGGAAGGATTACTGAAGAAGGTTCAGAAGAAAAATATCAACTCTCCCTCCCAGATGCACAAGAGCATTCTGAAGAATCGCACATGTAATAGGGCAATTCAGAATAAACATCACATACAGCTCCACAACATATGTTCACATGAACTAAAAATGCAAAGCTTATTTCTTGGGACAAGGCTGGCTCACATACCTTTAAGAAAATTAAGAAATTCTTGTAAACCAAAGTGAATTCATAACTTAACACTCTTCACCTGAACTCAAACAAATGTGATATGCTTACATAACTGAAAGGCTAAACAAGATGACATTTGTGTCCTTTTGTGCCCATTCCACAGACACACACAGGATTTCCCTGGCAGCCAAACCAACACAAGCTCTTGACCAAACTTCAACAAGTGATATGAAAGCCCCATGAATTAAACAAACACATATTAAGGCACCTGGCAGGAATCATGTGAAACAAATGTAAAATTCAAGAACAAGAGCTCCAGCAGTAATTTTGTTCTACTTCATTTACTTAACAGAAAAAGCTTATATTTAAAAGGTCACAAAAAGGAAATAAACATGTGCTTCACTCAGATGTATATATGCAATTTGGTCTTTTAAAAAACTCTGTGTATATTACAAACTACAACACCAAATTTACTTCCAGGAATACGAATTTTTGTTTGGATTTTACTTCTTGCCTTTTGTAAAGAAAAGCCAAACAAAGAATACATCTGAAGCCCCTTCCCTTCTACATCTTCAAGTTCACTGTTGAATTTTTAAACATCAGAGCAGAACTTGCCCTAAGATATTCTTAACTAATTATCAAGGAACTAGAACACCATATACATTTTATCCCCTAAGATCTCTTTAGTTTTCATTTTCCTAAAGGACTCAGAGCAATCATTATTTTAATGCTGAGTCTATTATGTGACAAACAAGAGAAAAAAACTTTTTTAAAAATCCTTTGAAATATTATACTAAAAAGAGGACAAATAACAGAGTAAGAAGAGCACAGAAAAACAATCAATATCTGCTTTTATAAAAAAGGTTCAAAGTGAACAAGAACTTCACACATGGTAGAACCTCTTAAGACCTGTGAAGCCTCCAAGTCATCCGAGGACTAATTAGGTTTTCAAGAAGTCTTAAAATCTAATACACCCTATTCCTACAGAATTTCAATTGAATATAGATTCTTAACTCTTTCATTGTAAAATCAGAGTCTAGCAGTTTATAAGAGATTGTAAAAACACAGATGAAGCTAAGCCACTTCATTGTATTTTCCATTAAGAATGAAATGAAGTACAGTTGAAATCAAAATTCTGTACTGGCTGTACTTGATTTAATCCACAGTAATGCCATCTATATGCTACTTACAGAGAAGTAATAGAAGAAACTGCTGTGGTGCCTATATTGATCTAGTGTTGTACTGAACACTTTCTTTTGAGAGTCAATTACATCTCCTTCACACCCACATCTGTCATTCTAACACAAAGTTTACAAGACTGTTTTTACATCACAAGAAATTTTCTGCTAAACAGAAAAATATAAAAACTATAAAAGGGAACATCTGTATTTTAAAAAGATCTATTGGTCTTGATATTAGGCCTAAGAAAAATACTGACTAGAATTACAAGAATGTCATTATTATGTGTATGCCATCTTTTACACAAGAAAATCCACTCAAAGCCATTTTTAAAACAGATCCAAAATTAGAAGTCTGTAACTGCAGCAATCTTAAGGCTGTTAAACTTCCAGATCACAGCCAGTTCATAGCAGGGCTGATTAGCTCAATCACAAAGTCTTGCTAATGGCAGCTGAGAGCCCCAAACTGAATCTAAATCACATGAAGCAACTAAAAACACAGGCAAAAGTACTTTATCCTCAAAGCCTCAAGTATACCAACATAAAAAGGATGGATAACCCACCGGAGTTCATGAGTTAACTAAAACCCTATGATACATGTTAGCACAAATAGCATATATTTCAACCAAAAAAAAAAAAAAGTATAGATAGTCCCAAAATCTACTTCAGGAGCACTCTTAATGATGGAATACTGTCTGAAGTTAGTGATTGCAAATATAGCACCAAAATGTTATTGAGGGGGAAGACAATATGCTATTGAAGAGAGATAAGGGGAAATAAGAGTTAACTGCTCTAGCTAGGTTTTTACCAGCTTTTTCTTTGTCCCTTGATGTTGCCAACCTCACTGGAAAGGAAAAATATCTCTGTAGAATTTATTTTGTTTCTCTTTCAAATGCAACTGAAATTCAAGGCCACCAACAGCCTGAAGAAGAATGAACCACCTGTAGAGGTCAGCATTCCAAAAGCGTATCAGTAAAAATGTAACAAAATGTCAAATTCCTTGTTTTGGAGAAATTTGATGCTATGTGTATTGAATAATGATAATCCAATGCATCTATACACATCATGTATCCTCTGTCCTTTAGCATGGAAATAATTTTGCTGTGATTAATACAGTGTGGAAGAAGATGAAAACAAAATTCCTGAACTGGATCATCACAGGAGTAACACTTGAATAAAAACCAGTTTCCTAAGGCAGAAAAGAGCCACCACTGTGATTAAATATTTCATTAATTTAATATCAAGAATTTCTATAGAGAATTAAACAGGAAAATTAATACATAGGTGGCACAGGCAACTTTCAAATTTACATTAAAAGATTTCCATAGTATATCAAATGATAAAATTCCTTCTCAGAGCAAAGAGTTTTGCTCAGCTCATATCATAAAATGAATATGGTATAGTAAAGGTCTTTCTGGAAGACTGAGAAATACATGCTCAAACATTTCAAATATTTAACATACTGTATAAGAAATCAAATATCTTTTACTAGACCATGAAAATGCATTAGAAAGAAAAGAATGCCTATTATATTATTATGCTATAAGGTGAAAAAGGTTATAAGAACTCTGATCATTGCATTTTTTCCCTGAGTGTGTGGCAAGATACCAGGTTTCATCTAAATTTCCTGCTG
>NW_008236184.1:3754058-3779880 GCF_000691975.1 Corvus brachyrhynchos
CAGCAGGAAAGTAGCAAAAAAACACCTGCTACAGAAAATCTCTGATTTGTTTCTTTTGGTTACATGTAATTCTTCTGTGTTGTCCCAGGCATTTCAGGTGAGGTTGCTCCTTGCATGAAGAGAGAAGCAACTTGACTTTGAGTTATAAAGCTAAAAAGGAAAGGCTCACGAAAAAAAGTAGTCAGTCTTTTTCACAGGGAAAACCAAAATTTAAAAAGGAAATACATATATATAATGAGCCTCCAGCAATAAAACCAAAGCAATTCAAAGGGGTTTTTAAAAGAGACATCAACACTATGAAGCGGGAGACAGTTATCCAGCTTGAAATGGATCTATATGAACAGTGGATTTAAACAAAATTGTGTTTCACTGTGGAGCACTAACTTACTGTTTTTTAAATAGTTTAACCTCATTCTCTTATGCTTGCTTACCGTTGCATTTGGTCTTTAGGACATGCTATAGACGATTATTTATTTTCTGACTGCCAAACCTTCCGTCTGGGAAATACTTTTGCTCAAGGCTCTCCAAGTTTCCATCCTCCTCAATACACTTCTAGTTACAGTATTTGGCTCTGGCTGTGAATTGAACAAACAATCCCATCTCCAGACAATCACTGATGAGGCAGAGCCTGGCAGCAATGGTCAATGGCTGGATCTGACAAGGCATTTGTTTAAGAGCCTCCTTCTGACAAGTCATGGTCTTGGCTGTTCCCAACTTTTTGCATTAAAAACAAGGAATCCGTCTACTAATCCAGAACATTCATGTTATCCAAGTATGCAGACAAAGCAAGAAAAACGGTCTTTGAATAACACAACCTTTGAGAAATCCTACCAGTAGAACTCCCTGCATCAAGGAGCTCTGCACTCTTCAACCTATTTAAGCAGCCTGAGTGTGAAGGAATTACTTGAGTGCATTACTAGAATATTAAATATCTCACACTGTCCAGATTCACAGCAAGCCTATCAAGTAACAGAATAACTACTTCAGAGAAAAACTTTTTTGCTGACTACGCACCATCAACAAATAGTACCAACAACAGCAGCATCCTCCCAGTTTCATGTCCAGTTACACAGTACTCTAAGTTGTCTACCACAGTTTGGAGAAAACGCTGCCATAGCTGGCAAATATAATCTTCCCCTATCACTGCCAGAGCCACTGGATGCAGTGACAGACACTGTCCCCTTAGAACTTCACCTAATTTTAGGAAGCACTCGAGTACTCAGCCATTTCTGAAAGCCTTAAGTGGATTAGCATTTATTCAAAAACTCACTTGAAATCCTGTCTCATAAAGGATGTCTTCTCTAAGTCTGCAAACAAAAAATACTTGCAGTCACTGTGCTAGAAAGATTGCAAATCTCAAACAGAAGGTGCAACTTCCTTGTCAATAGATTTCCACCGCATACCCACATCTGCAATATGTGATAGCAAAAGCAGACAGGAAAAGAATAATGAAATGATTCCACAACAAAGAAAACAAATATATACATATATGTATATACACACACAAACATGTATAAAAATACGTATTTACAGAAGTTTCCTTTAGGCATTCCAGATCAAGACTCCAGGTTAAAAACAAAAAGCAATAAAATTTAAAAAAACCAACCCAACTTTGAAATACTCATGTCATCTTTAAAATGCAGAGGAAGGTATTTTTCTATTGCTATTACACAGCAAAAAATACACAAAAATAAGACCCAGAGAGTTTCAGCAAATTTCATCTCCCTGGTGGCAAACTTGTAGTTAACCATGGAGCCTCACCTTCAAAGTCACTTAGTTTAAAATCACTAATTTCTCTGAAAATACTGTGGATTCCAGCAAAGTGCCAACAGGGAGAGAAATGGGCTGGGAGGGAGGGTAAACAAATAAAGGACAAGGAAAAAGAAGAGACATATATAAACAAAGTGAAAACATTTGAAAAGCACCAAAGAAAGTATTTCCTAATAATCAACACGTGCACACACAGCTCCCTGTCCTTTCCCCCCTCCCAGCAGGCCGGGGCTCCCTGGGCTGTTCTCCCTGGGCTCCTGCAGCTGTGCCATCAGGTGGGAGCAGCTGCACCAGTGCAGGGCTTCCTCCTAGCTGCAGCGTGGCAAAGGCAGACTCCTTGTACTCACCTAAGTAAGGCTACTTTTTTTGGATGACAAAAAGGTAAGGCAATCTACATTACTACCTCATATAGGTCTGGTTTTAAAAATAAATAAAATAACATGAAAAAAACTCAGATACAAAAGCCCACACACAACCCACTGCCTACATTTTAATCAAGAACAGAAAGAAAAGAAAATGAGAGCAGATATTACTTGGCTAGATTTAAAGGAAAAAGCCAATCCTTTTCAATAGCAGGCTCCATTTCTCAACATGACCATGTTCCAGAAGATTAGATAACAGTATCAGGCAATATCAGACTATTAATGACACAACCTCACAGAACGGAGAAAAGTATTTAAGCACGATATTGACTTTGTAAGATTTAAGATACCAGCACACAAACAGCCCATCCTTTTCTAAGACATTAACATATTGATATTAAATGCTTGGATTAATGGATTATAAAGGAGTAATACCATAAATTAATTCTGATACATCTCAGCAAAGTTGCTGAAAGAGAAAAGAGAAAGAGAAAAAAAAAAGGAAAAAGAAGAGATCAGCATTCTAGAAGTATCCCCAGGGGAAAGCAGCAGCCGATCATGGCACACATTACCTCTGCCCCTGGTTCATCCATCTGCTGCACCTCAAGGAATGCCACAGGGGAAGCAAACATGTGGATCACAGCTAATAACAGCAATTCTGTCCATATTAGAAACTAATTATCACCCTTTCCTATCAGGATCAGTGCTTCCAGAATTATAAGCAATTTACCCTACTAAATGCAGTCTAGAATTTAACACTCAATAACTCAATAGCTTATTTAAAAAAAAAAACAAACCAACAATGTTGGTTTGGACTTAGATATAATACAAATTATATTTCTTTTCCTCTCAACACCACCCATTTTCTTGCATCTGAAGATTTAAATTTTTGGTGTTTGGGGTTTTTTTTTGTGAAGAAATGAAGGGAAAAAACTCTGCTTAAACAGAATTCTGTGCGTTTAACTCTCAGCTCAAAACTGCACAATTACTGTGGTTAAGTTTGTGTTAATCTAACAAAAAAGACAGAGTTTGTCTTGTATAAGCTATCTTCTGGAAATAACTGCATGAAATCTCATTGCTCCCTACCAAATATATTACTTTTCATTAAATACACAGACCATAAAACTACAAAATGAGATTAAAAAGCTGTGAATAGCATTTTATGTACTGACCTTGCAAATAGGAAACAGTTTCTCCTTGGTCCGTTGTCGTTCTACCAAACTAAAAATTAAGAACTGGAGGATTGTTGATATCCCTCAGCATTAAGCTGGTCTATAAGAAAATAATTATTTATTTTGAAATCAAGTAAATATTGTTTTGTTTTAATTAACACCACCTATTTGAGGCACTACTTCTGCACACAAGCAGTTCAAACATTTTGTAGCACAATCCAAATAACTGAGAAACAGGGAACACCAAGGAAAATCATATTATGAGTGAGTACAAAGACCTGAATAAAGAGCATTAGATATGGATAAAAACAGTGCTTCTCTCACAAGAATCTTAATTTCTCTTTGTTTTCTATCCATCCTTTCCTGAAGCCAAGTACTTCTTTAGCCCTGACCCAAGTTTTGTCTCACAGCCTACCAAGACCAAAGCATACTCTTCCAAATTCCCTGGTTAGCTTGCAGGTGCCACTTTCTTGAGAAAGAGAAGGTCAACATTCCCCTAAGGATTTGAGCAAAATGCCTCCTCGAGCAAGCAGTCTGGGATTCGAACTTGGGTCTGCTCCCTTGAGATTGCACATGCTGGCTCTGCGCCTTGAGGTAGCAATGTCAAGAACTGTTAAGGATTTACAGAGAAGTCTCACAGATTTAAGTGAAAAGCATTCTAATGGGAATCACTAAGCTACTTTGTTTGCACCTCTGAAGAACACACATTAATATTATGCTTAAAACATTTTTAGATGAAAACGAAACATTCCCCAAAATACTTGACTCAAAAGTAAATAGAATTTAGTGCCAAACGCTAAAGAACTGTAATTACAAAGCAGAGCTACTACTTTAATACACAGACAAATGTAATACCAGTATACATTCAAAGTACTTATAAAGCTATCTTTTTTTCTAAATTGGGAATAGTCAAGGCTGTATTTATGATCAACTGTATCCTTCAGCATGAAGGGATACAAAGCACAAACCTAATGCAAAACATCAGCAACTTGGCTTAATAAGATTACAGTACATTAAAAGGCGCTCATAAGCATTTTCTATAAATGAAATGTAAAGCCTGATGACTACATATGAGCCAGAAGACCAACCTAAGCTCATAATGAAGGTATTGTGACAAAGCTTAGTACCTAAAACATCAACCGAAAAATGTAGTTTTGATATAGTTGAAAATTTCACACTGATTATAAAGCAGCCATGTTCTGGTGGCTAGTTTTAGGGTAGTAGTGTTCTAGTTTCTATGATCCATGTAACAGCTATAAGGCAGATAATACTGAGTTTACCTAATATATTATTCCTTCCTGCAAATCTCACTTCTCAAAATAACAGTATATTTACAGTGTAATGGCACATAGTTGGAAAATTTAAACCACACGTCCAACACCCTTAAAGAAATCAGTAAAAATATATGTACATTAACTTAGTACACAACAGTTTCTTTTTCAAATGCAGAGAAAAAGGGATATTATGATCTTCTGTGGGAAAAGCAAGCTGGCAGACTAAATAAGCATCAAGAACTGTAACCATTAATTCATTAAGTAAAAATAGGTAGGAAATCAAAACCCCACACCCCTGCACTCCAATCACACCTGCCCTCTATCAGTACACAGAAATAAGTACTATAGTGAATCAAACAGCACCAGACAAACTTGGTTTTGTTTCCTCCCCTACTTTTGCAGTTTTGAGCATGCTTAACCCCATGTCCACCACACACAGACACAGCTATTCTTATATCATCTGTATGCCTTCAGAAAACACTCCTACAGTCCTGGACTAGTAATGACAAATTTGCCAAAACAGATTGGTCAACAGCAATGATAAACAGCATATAAACTGTTTTACCAACATCCTACTTACCTTATCACCCTTACTAGATCCAGTAACTAAATTTACATTAAAATAATTGTACAATGGTACTTCAGCATTCAATAATCCACGTTACTTAGTATGTCAGCATGAGCCATTCCCAGGATTAGGGGAAAAAAAATTTGAAATATAAAACGTAGAAGTCAACATCCTTTGACTTCATACCTGGTTCTCTGTCCAATCAAAACCTCTGTTAAGTAAATACTAGTCAAGGTCTTTATTTCTCTATAAGTGACATCTCAAACCACAGATCCACAGATAAATTCCATTTTATTTCTAAGAGTTACCAGGAGCTCATTGTGCATGCACAATGCATAGAGTGTGCTGAGGAGGAAGAACTAAAATAAGGATACTCTTACACAAGCCAGTCACCCATTCTTGCCATCATTTACTAAAAATAATATTTTTTTTAATTCCCTTCTGTTAACTGAAGTACCTCAATTTCTTTTTCTGTTTGTTACAAGGAAAACTCAATTCTGAAAAAAAAAAAATTAATTCTTTTAATTTGAATCAAAATACATGCAAGCCTTTGAGTAGATTATAAACCTGCAGCCAGGTGTCTATTTCTAATAATCCTCATAATAAAAGGAGAGTTTTAAGTAGAGCTCCTTTCTGAGAGAGGATATTTTTTCCTTAAAAACTAACTTGGTTACAAGCCACAATATAAAAATCAAAGGACAAACTTCTTAATCAATTTGCCACTCCTATAGAGTACAGATTTAATAACAGACATCCAAATATATCCAGCTGAATCAGAAGACATGTAAGAAAAAAGAAGGGGTTGTTGCTGTTGCTTTTTAATAATGTGAAGCAACTGACCACCTGTAAGTGCCTCCACTGTCAGCACTGTCAACAGGAAAGGGAATTCACATTCACAGAGATGGAGGCACATTCAGCAAGCTTCTACTTCTCAATATCTATGCTTACCAAGGCACTTCCTTCACTGCAGTGCACCCTGTGCTACCATGACATTTACTTCAAAAGTTTTCCATTCCCAGCTCCAGACATATGTATTACAGGAAATATTTTTTAACAACATGCAATATTATCAAATTTTATTTGAAACAAATGAGCATATAATACTTTCTCTAACTCTTAATACTAAGGAGAACAAGAGGAAAGTGCTAAGACCTTCTTAGGACTACTTTCTCTAACTCTAATACTAAGGAGAACAAGAGGAAAGTGCTAAGACAAGTCATCAACATCCTCAAAGAGAAAGTCAAATTAGAAAAGCCAAATACAAAAAGGCCAAAATGTGTCATATCCAGCACAGAAATACTTGAACAGTCATATTAAAACAGAGCTCCAGCCTGAAGCAGTAAGTTAGAGGCATATTGAGAAGAGTGTACTTTGATCCCAGAGGCAGCTCTCTCCTCTGCAAGGCACTTCCAGTATCAGGCCACATTCACATCCAAAAACCAACAGAGATTTACAGGCTATGAAAGCACACCTGTTTTGGACTTCCCTACAAATAATCCTGTAAAAGAGTGAATGACTACTTAAACACAAAAGGTCAGAGATAACTTCCAAATGGCTGGCATTGCCCCAAGCTGTTACAACAGTTATGGACAGGCAGATAACAGTTTCTGAACCTAACTTTCCACACCCCAGAAAACCTAAAACTGGCTGAGCTCTTCCCCTCCAGACAGACAAACCCTAACAGCCTCTTTCTGCTCTCCAGAACAGGCTGGCAGTAAGCACAGAATGAATTTCACTGCAGAACATAAACCACAACCAAACCCCACCACATGTGCAGTGCTGGCTGTACTCACAAATGGCTCCCAGCCAGCTTGACTCCTATCACTCACAGGCAGGAAGAAAACCAGACAGGCCACTTAAGCAAAGGCTTGTTCACTGTGGGACAGCAACAGAAGATTTATTTGCACAATTGGAGCCATTATGCCAATAACTTCTGTTCACTGACACCCTTTACAGAAATCCTGAAAAGAAAATGTTACAGCATAGAGATAACTAGAATTCAAAACAATAGTCCCAAATTGTCTGAGACCATGTGAATTTATATACAAAGTGAAGAGTAAAAACTACAAGCATGCAAGCGACTTCAATAGTACACGATTATTAAGCCGGCATCCAAACTACATTTCCACAGCAAAATACTGTCTGAATAAAGGTAATGACACTACTTTATTATATAACATATAAACTACTTAGTCTTGCAGGAACTTTACAATATCACTATTACCTCTGCAGTCTATACAGGATTCCAATGAACTCCCCCAACTAAACCAGGTATGTAAGTGCTTGACTTACAACACAGGTAATATCACTGACATGTTCACTGATCAAAAGCTACATCTTTAACTGAACTGAAAGAAAGGCAAATTATCTAAAATCCGGGAAAACTAACAAAGAAAGTACTAACTGGATGTACTCCATCAATTCCTTAAGGTCAGAGGAAAAAGTAATCAAGAATAAAGAATTCAAAAAGATGGCCAGATATTCCAGTGCTGACAGCGGCAGGACACCAGATAGTTGTGTTTTTTCACAGAATTACAGAATATTCTGAGTTGGAAGGGACCCAAAAGGATCATCAAGCTCAACCTTTAAGTTAATGAACTGTATGGGGATCAAACTTGCATTATTGGCATTGTTAGCACCATGTTCCACTTTCAGTTTGTTCATTACTACTGCTGCTACAGAACACAACATGGAATTTCCCACATGTAAGCATGCTTTACATTAAGTTGGTTGTTAGTTTTGTTTTTTTTAAAGGAAAACAGAAAATGCATAAAGGAAACCACCAAATTTCTATTTTATCATAATGGTGGCCCGTATTTCCAAAGAAGTTACCAGACTGCTGAGAAATTAAGTTCTTCCCTGCAGTCCTAGATTTTGTCTGAATAAGTTCAACAAACTTCCTATGAAGAAATATTAATATAATTCTCAATAGTATCATTCCAGATGCATGCAAATTAGTTCTATATATTGTACATTTCAAAGATCATTTCCAAAAGGACTGGAAACTAGTTGTTTTTTTTAATCTGTCTGCATTCAAATTTAATCCATCATGAAGTTTCAGAGGAAAAAGCAGGGTAAAAAACATTCAAAAGCCTATCTACAGCCCCATGGGAATGCAAAGTCTCAAAACACTAAATCTATCACTGGTTCAGGGGTGATTGCAGACGCTGCTGTGCCTCCCACTTACATTTTCAGTTGTACATTTCCAGAAATACGTGTGTGTGAGAAGAAACTTTAATACAAGTTATTTTTAAAAGGAAAAATATTTAAAACTGCTCAAAGGTGATTATGACCATCTTGAGGCATTCTCAAAGAATATCTTTACAGTAAAAGTGAATCAAACTGTACTCCAGAACACAGTCACTATTCTTAGTATTTATGTCCACACACTTTTTTTTTTCTCTGCCTACTTTCTTTTCTTGTTAAAGACATCCCCATAAAAAAAAATTAAATCACACCACAAGGAGCAGTAATGAAAGAGAAAGTTACTGAATTGTCCCTGCACATTTTGTCCATCAACAGATGTTAGAAAGCCTAACTGGAAAACACAACACAGAATACAGTGTTCAGGACCGGCATTATACTGTACAAATGCCTGGAGGAATCACACACACCTAGGAACGGTTAACTGTATTATCCACATGGATGAAACTAAGCACAGGATAATGCAAATGACCAAATAAAATTTAAAAATTAATAAACTTCAGCCAAACATCCAAATTCAAATCTACCCCAAGTAAAACAAGTTTACTGTTCTCCTTGCTACCCAACGGCAATTACATTAGCAAAGTTTTATTGATGCCATTAACACTTACTAGTAGAAGCAGCACCACTAACAAACTGCTATAAAACTCAGTAATTCTTTAACACCCTCTCTTTTTTTTTGCCTTTGAATTGAAAACTAAGTTTTTAGTCAAAAATAATTATTTCAGAAATTAAGAAGTACTCACATCAAGTCCAGAAGAAAGACATCCTCAACTACCTTAACCACTAACAAAATCTGGTAGTGGACAATAGTAATCACATGGGAGTGGATGTGGTCATCTGCGTGAAGAACCCGAGAGCACAGTAGTTCTTTATTTCCTGGCTTCAAACGTAATCACTCCTTTTTACAAATGCTGATGCTCTTAAGATTTAAGTTTTTGGATAACACAATCATACCAAAATAAACATGAAAGTTGCTTTCATATTCTGTTTCATTACCACTTAAAACCATACATTCTTCAAAAACAAGTTGGAGAAGACACCAATCTACAAAAATAAAACAGGCAAGGATCAAATGCATATTTTGTGCATTAACAAGAAATGAAAAGCTAAGAATCTCCAAAGTTTCTTGTACATCGGTCACAAAGCAAACAGCCTTTCCACACTAACAGTTTCAACCAGATAATCTTATGGGCTTCCCTGGAAAATACCTCTGCTTCCTGATTTCCCCATCTTTCTGTGTCTAAAATACTAGTACTTGCTAAATACTTGCTTCAGTGTAAACATCTTATTTCTCCTTAAAGCTGCTGTGAAGTTAAAAATAAGTACCTCAAATCTCTCAAATTACAAAGAGATGGTAAACTAGACATGAATTACAAATAAACCCCAAAAACCAACAAACAAAACCACCCCAAAACAAAAAAAACCCCTCAAAATAAGTATCACATTCAGAAGCTGATGAAATGTAATCTATAAATTGGGGTCAATAGTTAGCTCACCTTCCTAAAGAAATGTTTAATTCCTTAAATTCATTTGCACTCTCTCCCTTTCAGTGTTTTCTAAAATACTGTTCCCACTAGCTATATCAGAAATTCCATTTAAAATCAACGAGGTTGGGATAAAAACAAGTGATCCAAACTTTGTAGCTTTATCCTTTATTTTATTTTCATGAGGTTTACAGCAGCTTTTTTTTCCTCAAAAGCTAGAACCAAACATAAAACAGGAGTCACAACAGGCTAGTTTCGCAAAACACGGTAGTTGAATTTTGAGTTTCAAAGAATTGTTTGAGGGCCGAGACACTGTTTTTCTCTTAAATAATATTTACTAACAGAATAGGTTTCATTAATCAAATGGAACTGAGACCAAAGTGCTCTGTTAATATGTGAAGTATTTGTTTTCAAAACATCTGTAGTGCTTGAAGTCTTCCCCTTTGACACATACTTACTCATCAGTACTTCCTGAATTTCCCCTTACATACCAGAATTATGATATAAAAATCATCTATTTCACAAAAAGCTCCATTTAATGATATACAACTATTTTTATGACAGAAGAAACAAACAAGTTAGAAAGCACTTCAGGGGAAGTAAAAATTATTGGTTTGAAACTAAGTTTTTCATGATCCTTAGGTTAAATCAAAATTGTTTCCTAACTTTAAGACGCACTCCATTGCAGCACAATTAGCTTTTCCAGTGCTGTTAGAGAGTAGGTTCTGTCTACAACAACCCAAAGGATATTTTTTAAGTATTCAGAATACCGATACAGTAGCAAATACAGCTACATTTAACACAGCTTCATCTCTTGTTTCAGTCAGAGTAGGTTTTGTGAAAAGACCCACTTGATTACTGAATCTTTTTAGACGACTTGTTACCATATCCATGATTATTAGATCATGGCCATAGGCTAGACACTGGTACATATATCCAGCTGTCAAAGTGAATTTAATCCATTAAATACAAAGGATAGCTATGGACAGGGTTGTTTTCTGTTTATGTATCCGGAAACCTTTTTAGACTAGAATTTTTTTTCCTTGAAGGAATTTGGGCAAATGTGTTTATCTGTGTTTTCTTATTTGGATAAGATTCAAATAAAATTTACAGAAATGAGACCCATATGTAATCTGTGAAGGTGTGCTGAAACAGTTTCTACAATGATGATATGAGTCCCAGACTGAAATTTGCATTTCCACATTTTTAAGTAACAGAGCATACATTTAAGAAGCTGTATAGCGGATACAGCAAGAACTGAACTGAAGAAAAAGCCCAAAACTTGATCAAGATAACTAAAAGATTGAATTAAACAAGCAGAGATATCAAACTAAATACAAAAGGAGGGAGTGAATACTGACACTGAAAACAGTGCAAGCTAATTTAACTCTACTTAGGTCATATGAGGTTATTGATATTAACCCATTCCAAGACTACCTTTACATGAACTAAGCAAGTTCAAAAACACTTCTTGTCTGTTCTGCAGTGTAAACACTAGCCCCCATTTTACAGCTGAGGAAACCAGAAAATAGAAAACGAAAAAAGAAAGGCAGTTCCTCAACAATGGAGCAAAACAGGAACAGAAATTTTAGCCTCTTTGCTATGTCCTTTAAAACTCAAGAATATCTTTTCTTCATTATGCAATGATACAATCTTGACAAAAGCTTTTAAGGGAAATAAAAATCTGCTTTAACTTTCTACAAAATTTTATAATTTTACAAAAATACAGCACTAAGCGAGTAATAATATTTCCTAGGATTTTGCTATTCCTAGTGAATTTTTATATATGAATTAAAAGAGTCATTCAGACAAAAAAAAAATCACATTTCTTGAATATTGTATTTTGCTCATTACTTAGTATTCCACGTTCTTATAATTTAACAGATCCAATGAAACAATAGTATAGATTATAAAACCAGAGAATATTGAAAAGCATTTAATATCTCAATATGGAAGCTTGTTACATGAATTAAATGATCTGTGCCTTTCATTTAAGGATTAGTCATACAAGTAGAAAATTATTTCAGAATTAGAATTTAGAAAGATAAATACCTAACTTCTCATACTAAATCCATTTTAAATGCTATCTTTGTTAACGCTGACAAAATCAGGCCAGTATTTATACACACTTACATATTCAGAACACAATGAGCTTATCTCAATGTATGTAAGTGACCCTACTGCCACAATCCCAAAAACAGTGCCTACTCAATCGGTACTGACTCAAAGGCTAAAAGGACACATAAATAGAACATTTGTTGGAGCTGTGAAAGACCTTTTATTCCCAAACGTGACTTGAGACCAACTGGCACAACAGTCAGAGGATACTTGGGGTTATTAATGCTGTGTTCGTTCCCAAGGATAGCTGGAGAGCTTTAGGACACACGTCCGCTGAGGCAGCATTAAATTTGCTTAAAAGGGGAAAACAACGACAACCAGAGACCTTGAAGAGTCCGATTCCCTTGGTTCATACTCTCCTTGTAATCAATGCTGACCTCTGCTTAGTACAGGATCTGGTCCTCGTGCCAAGGCCACTTACACCACAACTTGTCTATGCAGGTTAGGCCAACACATGTAGAAACTGTAAGTAACAAGTCCTGTCTGAACTGCTTAGAGCAGCAGCTCAGCAATGCTTCCCAAGGCCAAGCCAACCTGGAGCTATGCTGCTTTCCTGCTCTGAGAAAGGGGCAAGGGCAGACAGAGACTGAACAACAAAACCCAAGCTAAAGATCACTAGTACAGCACATGCACACATCTGCTGCAGCAGACAGAAAGTTCTTTTCAAGTACAAATAAAGTATTCATTTCATTCTTCCTTAATTTCACTTGGAAGGAGAAAAACGAAGAATCAAGTGTTTGCTTAATTCTCACTTTTATCTATTTCAGGGAAAGTGATAGAGCTAAAGACTGTGTTACATAAACAGATGTAAAGGATGGAGCAAGCTATATGGATAACTTCAGAACTCATCTCATCTAGAGGCTCCTTCAATACAAAGGAAATACTTACACATGGACGTTCCAGTCCACATAAAAGAATATGCTGTACAGTGTTAATCACATTGTCTCCAAACTTTAAAAAATTCCACTTTTTCTTTGAATTCTTCAGATTTAAGGTTTTTTTAATCTTCTTAAATAAGCAAAAAATTAACCAACTCCATCCTCACAGCACATGTAGAAATGAATATTACAGCTGTCTAGAGCATCTGTGCTCTAGAAATTGTCTCTGATTTCCCACAATTCATCTTGAGGAAAAACTTCACATATGAAAAAGCCCCAAAACTATATTATCTGATGTGAGACAATAAACTTATAGCCTTTTCTTAATTTGAAAACAATTAACATTTGGTAACTACAGTCTGAGGAGGAAGCATTTATACATAAAGATCTAGCCAAGTTTGCTGAAAAGGGGATCCTATGTAAGATATATTTGCCAAATACAGAACATTATATCTCTGTAAGTGATTCTCCCCCATTAGTGTCACATTTATAAATAATATGGTAGCAAGACAACCATTTTATCTATAAAAAACAAAAACAGGAATGAGAAAAGGATGATGAATGAAGCAGCGTATTTTCCCAACTGTTTTGCACTAACCAAAATTAGGGATGAAATCCTCAAAAAATATTTCTTCAAGGCACTAAAAGGGACAAATACTGTGAGAAACTCAGACAGCGATACTTTTGCAATAAACCCTGGTTAGCTGTTAGAACCACTCAACCTCTAAGTGCATTCAAGTTAAGTATGTTAAATACACAAAAAAAATCACAAAGAAAGATTTTAAAAAGCTGTAGCTTTATGAACATTGGGTTCAAGCAACCAAAGAAGGAAATAACATATTTCAAGGAAATCTCTGCTTCCCGCTCTTTTTACTCCAGCTATGTGCTAATACTGACAAGGTACTTTCAGATCAATGCATCAAGGACTTCAGGAGATGCAAGAGCTCTGCCAGGAATCCTGCCTTCAGAAGGACTTTCATTGCTATGGCAACAGCATGTTCTCCAGGATCCAATTCAGAGACAACCTGTGACACACTCAGAAGAGATGGCCAAACTCCGACTGAGTGCTCGCTGCAGCACAAGTCACTCTGTCATACACATGCCAGTTAGCACTTGCAGAAATGCAAGGTACAAAGCAGGGGGCTTTTATGATAGTCCACAGGGCACTTAGGATCCCTGCCTATAAACTGCTGCATCTAGGAGAAAAAATACCATTTGCCTTATTAAACAAATTTAGTCTATTCAAAGGCCAAAAAGAATATTATCATTAGCATAGATTATAAATTGCATTACACACCATCTCCTATATGCAGGCATTTACCCCTTTTCTGGTCCCAATTTCCCCTAATAGGATGAGGATAAAGGAAAAGGGAAGGGTTAGTACATAGTAAAGAAGCAAATTATTGAAACCATTATTCAGTACTCAACAAGTATCTTAAAATAAAGTGGATTTAATGAGTATAACAGACACATGTGGCTACAAACTCTAGTTCTACTACTCTACAAAGAAACCCAAACAATCTTTTACAATGCTTCACCTTCTAGCCAGAAATGTATTCACAAACACACACCCTTGACATCTTGAGATTTAATCACCAAGCATGCTGAGTTTTAAGCATCCCATATACTACTTGTAAGTAGTATACGCTTCTAAGATTTTTTATAATACTACATAGGGACCAGCCATTAAAAAGTGCCACAAGGAAATTTAAGTTATTTATCCATTTCTGCACTTTTATTACATTAGTTTACAAAAACAGACAACATCCTGCCTGTTGTTGCTCACCTAAGTTCATTCACCCCAGACAATCAGATATATCTTTCCTGTACACAATGAAGACTATAACATGGTTGCATGTGTTTCTGACAATGCCTAAAATAGTTTAGCCCCTTTTAAGATTACTTCTGGTTGTACTGTACAGCCCTTACATACTGAAGGCCTGGTAAGACTGTTGGGTGTACGTGCTGGAAAAGATATGGTCTTGCATTCTTTAAAGCCTCTCTCTTCTTCCTTTTGAAGTATCAGGCATTATCTAACTTGCTTTGCAAGAAGTATTATTACAGATTGTTAAAAAAATATTTCAAATAAACTAATAAAATTAACAACTGAGAGGGGAAGAAATATGGGGGGTTTAGTTTGTTTGTGTTTTATTTGAGTTAGCATTTTTGAGAGGTTTTTTAGGCTTTTGTATTGGGTTTTTTGGTTTGTATTTTTTTGTGTTGTTTTGGTTTTGGTTGGATATTTTGGGGGGTTTTTTTTTAGTTGAGGAGCTTTTAAATTCAACATCTTACAAATACTTGCAAGCATCTAATTCAGATGTTCCTGTCATAAGTAGTATTGACAAAGTTTATGCTTGATTTTTTTGTGCGCTTATTGCTGTCCTCTGGCAAGGGAATATGATATCAGAGATATTTCCAAGGTTACCAAAATAAAAGTATTACACAGACCAGAGAACACATGCCAGACATTACATGCATTTATACACGAATTGGCAGAAATGTGCATTTGTTTTATAAAATCCAGCTAGGAGAAAATTTTTGCATTACCATTCCATTCAATCCTCTTGCATCTAAGCATCACAAGCACTAATCTTGCAAAGACATACTACAAAATACAGCCATTTGAGCTCTACGGTAGTAAGCACCAGACATCAGTTTTAGAAATACACAAAAGCTTTTCATTACTGCAAAACTCGGTCATCTTCATTAAATCACCATCTCTTCATAAAAGCCTTGGCTTCATTTAGCATTCAGGAAGATGAAAGAGCAGCTACCCTCCTTATGGATTACTTCTCTATTACAAGAGAATATTTTGCACGTCAAAAGCAAACAGTAAAGGATTAAATGATATTGTAGTTTCTGTTCTTATTTATTTGCAATGGGCAGTGAATAGAATTGCAAAGAAACAATCAGTGATTATTTTAAGCTGTGTTCTTTTGCAAGGATTATGACTCATGAAGTTGCCGCATAAAGAACTGGAACGGGATAGGTGTCGCATTGAAAATGGTCGAAAAACCACAGTACGAAAAATGTTTGTCCTACAAGTGAAGCCGTCTGATTTAATCATTTCATAGGGTAGCCACAATAGCTCTTGGGATAACACCAAGACAATAGTATCTTGCATTCAAGTAAACAAAAAATAAAAAATATATGCAGTGAATTCCATTCTCCTACAGAAGACTAAAAATACCTCCTGATTTTTTGTTTATACTGAATTCAGGGTAAAATGTGTTTAAAACTCAATTTAAAACACAGAACATGCACACTTGTGGTCTGACACTCATTTGCATTTTACCTGCAAAATGTACAACTTGAAATAGCCAAATTTGGATTTTGATTAACTAGGTATGTTTTTCTAACAATTAGTTCAGCCTATTCATCTTAATACTTTTTTTAAATATAGAGGGGAAAAAAATACACCATCTAAAATACAATTTTCACAAAATATGGCTCAGAGCACATTTCAACCTAAAACTCCAGCCCAGTCTAAGTTTTGCTGTGTTACCACTGCTTCAGCAACAGCAAAGATCTCTTACAGAGACAAGGCAAACACAAAATGTGTCCACAGTTTTGTTCATGAAAAGTAAAGTAGAAAGCAAGTGGTTCAACTTCTTACTAGAAGTCCACACAACTAACAACCTGATCAAGACACAGAGACATCACCATCTCTGTAACTACAACTGGCACAGACAAAAACCCAACAAAATCTGCTACCAAAAAAAAAAGAAAACTTGAAAAGTGTAACAAATATCTCACATGCTTACAAAAAACCATATAGGCAACCTCTGTAGAGGATCAGGAGCAAGATATCAGGTTGACTGCAATAAACAAAATTTACTTCAGGAAAGAAAAAATTGCCAGCTCTATGTAAAAAAAGAATCTACCTATTTCCCACTTAGCAATAAATTGCTACCATAACAAAAATGTACACATTTTAACCATCTTTTAAATGCAATTCCATAGCCCTAATATCAAATTGTACATCTTGCCTGCCCAAGACAAACTTTACTTAGTTCTATGGTAAGTTTTTACTACCATTCAAAGAGAGCATTACCCTACTGACAGGGCTGCAAAGTAAACATTTTCAGTCAAGACTTTACCCCCACCCCCACCATTCCAAATATTACTTTAAAACACCAGCAACAATTATTCTGATGTGATCAAGCAAGACTTTTCTGCATTACACTAGCAAGAACACGAAGTTTGTGCATTTTAAAGCAATTTCAGCCCTTTCTTAAAAAAAGTAATAAATCACATCTCTAGCATACAAGATTCTAACAAAGTCCTGAAGATTGATTGGGTACTTTTTAGCCTCATTATCCTCTGAAAACAGAGAGATATTATAAATATAACAAAAGCTACTCTTTCTGATCATTCTTGGTATTCAGTTAACATCTTCACCGAAGAAGTACGTCCTTTATGTTTTTGAATGTTGTATTTACAAACACGGTTTTGTTTTACAGATGAAAAAACAAGGCATTCATTCAAGACATTAAAAAAAATTATCATTATCTCATCTTAGACTCGTAATAGAAAAAAATAAAAAACAAACAACTTTACCCCTACAACCACTAGTAAATAATGCATTGTAGTATTTTAAAAGTCCATCAAGTACCACAAAGTACCTCCAAATCATCAGGTTGAGGTATGCAATACAACTGGGGACTTCTACATTTTCAAATTAAAAAATAAACAAAAAGCAAACA
Organism: Corvus brachyrhynchos; assembly: GCF_000691975.1. Taxonomy (NCBI): domain Eukaryota; kingdom Metazoa; phylum Chordata; class Aves; order Passeriformes; family Corvidae; genus Corvus; species Corvus brachyrhynchos. The sequence goes on from NW_008236184.1 coordinate 3,771,598, forward strand.
AAACCCACAAAATGAGGGAGTGGCCATTATATTACAATTTAACACAGGAAAAAACCCTCCGATATTAAAAATAAAATTCCTATCCTTAGAATGATAATATTTAACTGAACGAATATACTTCCCCCCTTTTCCTAAAATGTTTAATAACTAAAAATGATTGAGGTGAATACACTATTTAAAACTAGTTATGCATATTCAATAACAACCTCCAAATAATTCACATGCAAAAGAAAATACTGCCTTTGTTCATTTCTTTATTTACTTAAAATCTAGTGACCTCACAGGAGAACATACAAAACCAATCAAGTTTTGCTATGTATTTCTGAAGAAGTGTTAACACATTAAACTAGACAATGGCTCTAAAAAAAGGTTTAGAGAACATACTTAAAAATAAATACTAATTTTCATACTTGAAAATTCGGTTTCAATAAACGACATCACGAAATAAAGTAAATTTAAGATAGAAGATTTATATGTCATTATTATATGTCAAAGATCACATCTGGTTCTGTGGGTACTTAAATAAATTTTATAAAGTTCTGAAAACACTCAGTGCTATTTTCCCAAAAACAATCCTTCAGCACCAGAGTAACAAAATGAACTGCATCTCCATGGGCAAGAGAGGTCATTTCAAGAAGTCTACCAAACTATTTCCCTTTATGTGCAGCTTCCCATTTTAAAAACAGTCTCCATAAACTTCAGTCATACTAAGTGGGATGGTAGTATATTACTGCCTTCAACATCCTTCTCTTCATAAATACACCCTATGTTGAACCATAAAAAAGTTACACTATTCCTTTAGCAATTTCAGGAAAATATAGTTTACCAAGTTCATAATAGAGTATAAGGTAGATGAACAGAAACTCATATAATGGTATCTGCAGGCTCAGCTATGGATAAAGTAGAATTACCTGAGACAAACAGCTGTCAAAGCAACTTGATAGCAAAACAACTAAGGGGTTAAATCCTCTTTATGTGACAGCTGGAAAGAAGTGGGGGGAAGGGGAGCTTTGGCAAGCACGTATGAATGACAAGCTTTTAACATGAAATTCCTTTGCTAAAGATCAAAAAGAGACCATAAACAAATAAACCCCCCCAAAAAAGCTAAAACTTAGCAAAAGATTCAGACATAAAAGTTTTACAGGGAAAGATTACAAGTCCCGCTGACATTAAAGGATGCACAAATACATAAGAATCTCATTCATACTTCTCTTCCTTCTCTTTATCCAAACCTTCAGTCCTCACATTTACATTTCTATCAATACTACTTTCTGGATAAATACAAAATTTCAAATCATATTCCTTCCTACATGCCATTAAGACCACTCTCCAAAGCATCTGAATACTCTTCATCACCTACAGTAGATCAGAAACATTTGGCAGAACACAGTTACTGGCTGGGGGAGGCTGATGGTGGAAGGTACCCCATCCAAGGTAGTTCCACATCAGGAAACGACAAGGCACTACTGCAATCCCAGATCTTCTGAAGCCATCCAGAAATAACATAGCAAAGATCTTCCTTGCATCCCGAAGTAGTAACATTTATATGGGCATTGGAGGTTGGATGCTGTGCCTGTAACACAGTGACCACACTGCTGCTCTCACCCAAGGAAAAAGTTGATGAAAACACAGGATTAACTTTTTGAAAGAATGCTTTCTACACACCAACACAGCAAAAGTCAGTTTCCCTTATTAACAGTGTCAAATCTACCTCTAAACAGAAGACAGGCCAGCACTACTAAAAATTCTCAAATCACCTATTTGGAAAACAGCAAAGAATTTCTGACCAATTGTCGTGAGCTTCATACCGTCATCTTTCAAAATCAAAGTCAACAGCAATGAACGATGGACTAACACCTATTTCTCTGCTCACCAAACTAGATTCAGAATACTGAGCTGTTTCAGTAACTCTCCCTTTTTCCTCAGTCCCCAAGACCCCAATATCCATATGACCACAACACCTTGCAAAACACTGCTTTAAAGCTGGGTTGTCAGTTCTCTCTACTTTCCAACATTTTTTCCCCTTCTCTGTCTTAAACAGGAGTATGGAAGCTGTATTACACAGGAATATATGCTACACTTTTCAAGACTTTTCATGGAGTGCCTAGTAATTTATCTTTCCAAAGGCCAGGAATGGAAGGAGGAAAGGAGACAGCAACAGTGAGACAGAAGCTGCCAACAGGCAAGCTGCAGAGCCATGTATTTACTGGCTCTGCCTCACCCTTCAGGTTTCTAAATGCAACAGGTGAGAGATCCAGAGTGAAATCTTGATCTCACTTGCATTGGGCCAATTTGAAGAGTAATCCATGCGTCTCCCCTACAAAAAAATAGAAGGTAAAGAAGCCACGGATACCCTTCTGCTTTCAAGGCTTCTTCTGCTTTCAAGGCTTCTTCAGCTCTCCCAAAGCTCTTCAGAAGAGGGCAGAATTCAGCATCCCTCAGACCAAAGATGAAATACCAGGTTACAAGGTCTGCTGGTTCACCTTTAATGAAGCTAGAGGACAAACTAGACACCAAAAAATTAAAAATAATGACAAAGCTACACTGCTGCATGACCTAATGTTTAACAGACCACTCCAGATTTCTAGCATTTAATACACAATAAGAGCGCCTTTTCTCTTCAGCACTTGCATAGATCAATGAACAGAGTATCTAAACCATTGCTCATCCAGGTAACTCTCCCAACTTCTTTTAATTTGGGGGTTTTTTTTGTTTCTTTTCCAAGGAATTGCTGACGGAAAATTAAAAAGGAAGTAAGAGTTTACAGGACTGACAAAGTCAGGTTTTGTTAATTTTGAAAACACTGCGTTAATAGACCTGCTCAAGAATTGCCATTGTGTCCATTCTCAAGACACATGGCCCTAATTTAGGGACACTCAGGTTAATGGCAGGCTATCAACTTAAATGGTCTTTGCATCAAGCCACTAATTAGTGGCCTATCTCAATCCAATGCACCCCTTACAAACTCAGTACATTAGTAGAGAGAAGTGGAAAGGGCAGCCAGTCTCTTGAACTTGTATCAAAGGGGACCAAAGCAATACAGATATCTAAACAGACACATTCAGAAGTTTTTGCATGCATGAGGAATGTCTGGGTACACAAGATTTGTGGCCAAAGCTGTTCACACTCAAAGGTGTATATTTATTTTTCATGAACTTCAGAAAAATCCTGTAGGCAAGAGAGGTGTCATATTTTGACAACTTAGCTCTTAAACTCTACCTCTTACTTTAAACTTTTATCCCTCTTTTCTGCTACAACCACATTTTCTTACTTCATCTCTGACTGATACCGCATAGATGCACGTGCACAGCCACATGTAAAAATAATAAATAAGGCTATTAGTACGCTGAAGAAGCTAGTAAATTGAAAATGGTAGGCCAGAGAAAAATATTGCCTTGGATTTACTCTTCTTTGCAAAAGACAAAAAAAAAAAAAAAGGGATTTATTTTAGGGTACCAAACCTGAGATTAAAAAAAAAAAATCAGTTAAGGAAAAGACTGAGATTGAAATCAAATCTACAAAAAACCATAGGAAAACTGCATTACCATTGCTAATGGGAGGCACCTGCATATTGTGATATTGGTTATTAATGGAATTACTGTAATAAATAAAGGGTGTTGGGTAAAATCAGTAACCATCCAAGTTTGTATTGGCATATGTGTGGTAGCTTAGACAAAAGCAAAACAAGGCAAAATGTCACTGTAAATCACGAACACTACTGTTAGCCATAATAGCAACAGAAATTTTTGATTTTAAATAAAATCTGAAAAAAAGCCTGATTAAAAAGCCAAATAGAACAAATCTCTGACCTTTGCCACCATCTACTACAGTTTCTAAGACAGAAATGGCTTTATCTTCATAAGTTGGTTTTGGAGGAGAAAATAATTACAAGTTCTGTTTTAAACAATAATTAATTACAACGGGTATGACAAGGAGTATTTTGTGGGTTAACTCACTGGCTTACATATCAGGTTACTTTTCCAATATGTTTATTTTCAAAAGTAGTCTGACCAAGTTATTTGAGTTTATCAGCAGCTTGCACAACTTACTGTCATAATATACTATGATATATCAGATTAGCTCACTTATTTTATCTGCAGCTTTCATTCATAACGATTGACCTGTAGAAAGCAAGCCTGCCCCAGCTATCTTTTAATCAAAACACAACGTTCTTCTGTTAATCCATTATAACAATTTCTTACAAGATATAGATCAGTTGTATTAGCTGTTTTATTCATGCAACCCAACTACACATATATTTTTAAAATATAATAAACAGAAATATTGCAGAACTACAGCAAATCAAGCTTGTTGCATCAGAATTAGTAACATACACCCCAGTATTTCCAACACTTCACAAAGCCACACCTGAAAAACAAACAATACTTAACCATCCTTTAACAGTAACTAATCTGTCCTTTTAAACTAGGAACCAGGGGGTGGTAAGGAAAAAGCATCATAAGCATTCCTTCCTTCTAAATAAGATTTCCCAGAAATATAGAGTCTTAAGAGCCATGCAGACATACAATTGATCTTCACCTATTTAATGGGGGCCATTAGGCTGAATCTCAAATCACTGACAGGTTGGAGGGGGAGGGGAGGTGTTTTCAGATGCTTACTTTAAGTTTAAATGAGAAAGAAGAGGCTCCATAATAAAAAAAACCAATGAACACAGTCTTACTCCAACTAAGAAAAAGAAAGCACTTTCCTTTAGAATGCTTGTAAAAATATCACAAAAATAAAACTCAGCTTAATGGGAAAGATATAAAGCAAGCTTCACTTCTCTAATTGCCAATAAAACCACTGAAAGTCTCTGTAAGAGGCAGCAACATCCGAAGAAAAAAAGAAGTACTTTTTAGGAATCTCCACATAGTGTGATTTTCAGTCCTAGACAGCTCAAAGGACAAAATACCTAATCTTTTCATGTTTCTCTTTAAAAAGTGACCTCTAGTCAGTTAAAAAAAAAAAGCTTTCAAGTATTGTTTGTCCTAAAAGTTACAAAACACTTAAAATTATAGCAAGAGCACAATTAAATCAAAGTACTTAGAAATTAAATGCTGTATTTCATCACTGATCTTGACACAGTTTTTCTACAATACTTAATACTGTCTCAGAACACAACTAATGAAGAAGTTTCTCACCTCTCACTCCTGCAGAGTAATCCCCCTAGGTCAAGGCTTAGGTCATAACATTACCAGAATTAGGGCATATAATCCCACTAACCAGTAAATCTCTACAACTAGAAATGTTTTTAATAAAAATCCACAAATATATACTACTATCATGCCAAGGGGAACTCAGCTGAGGTTGTAGCTTGTTTGGAAGTTGTGGTGTATTACTCAGGATTGGTATTTATGGGAGGATACACCATATTGGTAAAGAAATTCAAGGAGTCACACTGTTTCTCTTAAAGAAATAACTATTCTGGCATTCTCTCTTTTACTAAGACATCCAAGGAAAGAAAGGGAAGCATTACCAACAAATATGGCATGCCACAGTATTTAGCAGTGCTCTAAGACCTAAAGTAAAAATGAAAGTTTTATTATTCAACAGAAAATTATTTTACTCATTCAGGAAAAGCAAAGACAAAGTGGGATGAGATGTTCAGGTTGTGCTCCCCACAATTAGGTTTTAGGTGCCTGAATGTCTTTTAAAACAAGCTTCAGAGAAACAACTCTCTTAAACATTCGCATTTTAAAAAATTTAAATATTAACCACATTGTAAAACAGATTTGCTGTGTTACTATTGCCATTAATTTAAACTTGACGTTCTTTCAAAAAGGAACAGAAAGCCAGTCATATATTTTAAGAGAAAACCTAACAGACTTCTTCAAGTATGCAACAATTACATTTGCTACATATTTTCATTAAATTAAATGTGAGAGACAGTCTCTAGAAAGCTTGAAAAATTACTCAATTGAGAAGTTTTAGGATGCTTTTAAAAACAAAAATTCTCAAGTGTCAGTAAAATGCGGTGTCATTTGGACTCTCAAAGTAACAGTTCTGACAACCTAAGAGGCAAATGGGGGATGTTACTGCAAAACTTCAAGCCACTACTTCACTTCTCTACTGGCATTCTAAACATTTATTTTCATTAACTGAAACAGAAACATCACTTTGTTGTATCCACAAGAGCAAAAATATCACTTCACTGTATTCAAACAAGATGAATCTACACAAAAAGTTACTTTATCAGAAACTTACTTTGGTTTCTCTTTTCTAATAAGTATTCCCTTCAGGGAATGATATAAAGCATCTGTTTTAAAATTGCACTTATTTCCTATTACAGTCTTAGCTTAAAGGTCTCTGACACAGCTATTAGGTGGAGCCCATGATAATACACTGAAGCCACAAAACACATGGAACACGTAAATACAGTTACTTATGTTCCAGATGCACACAAAGTTGCAACATGAGAAAATTCTACTTGTCGAGTCTTTGAGAGCTACACAGTACTAGAAAATAGTATTAAACTCACATTTTCCTTAAGTATTGCATTTAAAAATAACATGTCCTTGAGTCAGGAGTATTTAACTATTTGGCATTTTACAGAAGCTTTCTCCTTTCATACAGGGGCTAGGAAATTCTTCAGCTGAACAGGTAGGTTTGATTTTCTCAAACAAAAACAACACAGTCATTCATTTTTAATATAACAAATATACAACTTCCATGTCAGTACGGCTAGAGATGCTCAACACTTCACTGTACTGTGACTAATAGTCTAAGACATATAGAGGAAAACCACGGTTAAAGTTAGCAAAATGTTCTATAAAGATCAAAACAGCACATCTTTAACTGATCTGAATATCTTATGAGAGTACGTACAAATGAAAGATTAAAATACTTTAAGAACATGAAGACTATGCTGAAACACCAAGACCCAGTTAGATGAACATTATGTATCTCAGATGCATCCTACCTGATCCACTGAACTGGCTGCTTCCTAGCGTAGTTGGTCTGGTTTTTCCACTATTAACAGGTGGGGAAAACATCTGCAAAACAAGACAAAAAAGACATGTTTTAGTTGGCTTTGAAAGTCTGTGTTGAATTATTAATGCAAACAGAAAAAAGGTTAATAGGAAACAATTTTTTTTCTATTTTCTGCCTGAAAACAAACAGAATGCAAGATGCATGTTTAGACACACAAAACCAATAAGCTGAAGCACTCCTTGCAATTTATTAATAGGACTAAAACTTCATTTCTACACAAACAACTTAAAATTAAAAGGACACCTATTACTACTATGACAATTTCAAATAGTTACAAGTCTTAAATTGTTTTACTCAAATTATATTTCTTGCTGATCTGCAAATATAAAGTCACTGCATAAAGACAGCATTTAAGAGGCAGTAGTTTTCTATTATATTTATAAATCAAGAGTCTTTTTGGTATGTTAAAAGTATCACACAGAAAATATCTATAATTTTCTAAGCCAAGAGCATCAATTAATAACTTCTGTTATTTGTGGGCAATAATTTTTCTTTTGTTTAAATAAGAAAAAAAAAATAAAAACCGAAGAGCCAAAGTGCCAGTGCCACACGCCAGATTAACCACCGTTAATTATTAGATTATGCCATCACTGGGTCAGCCTGATTTTAACCAGTTAAACCAATTGACCCAGCTGGTATTACAGTATTAAATCTGGAAGTCTAGACATTACATCAAAGTTCAGGTGTCCAACTTGGCTGAGGCAGACCCAGCCAAGCCCTGCACGCTGCTGCCCCTGCTCCTTAGTTCGCATGAGCACGGAGAAGTCATGAGAAGACCTCGGAGAATATCCTACCGCACTGAAGTCCAGCAAGTCGCTCAATTCCTTGTCAGTTCCTATAGCGGCCATCCTCTGCTGCTGGGAATTCATCTTCCTCCTCTCCTCCGATCACCTTTCTAGGGCACAGGGAGAGAGGCACAGGCAGCACTTCACGGCGCGAACCCGGCCCCCGGCGAAGAGGAGCCTCTGGTACCTGCACCCCTGGGGCGGGGAAGAGACTCCCAGGGGAGCCCCGCTTGGCCGGGCGGGCTGAGGGAGTCGGCAGCAGCAGCTTCCCCGAACCAACCAACTCTCTTCAAGTTTCCTCAGGCTCCCTCTTCTCCCTCATTCCACCTCTCCCCCAAGCTCGAGCAAGGCACGATCACGCCGCAGAAAGGCCGCCGAGAGGAATTAAGTCCCCCTCAGGCAAGCGAAAGCAAATAAACAGCCACGGCCCGGCGAGGTCCGGAGAATTAGCGAGAGATTAAGTGACTCACTGTCCCCGCAACAATGGGGCTGACGAGCGGGGCCGGAC
>NW_008236184.1:3780723-3783409 GCF_000691975.1 Corvus brachyrhynchos
TGGGGAGAAGCGGGTCCCCTCGGGCCGCTCAGGGAAACACGCACCCCACGGGAACAGACCCCTCCCCACCGCTCCCCAGCTCAGCCAAACCGACAGCAAACCTCGACATGCAGCACTGCCGGCAACGCACGTGCCCCAAGATACATTATCGCACTCACCCTGAATTCACATACGCTAAAATACGCCTGAATACTTTTAATATATCAATACACAATCTTACTGCTCAAAATAAAATGGCGTTTAAATTACATAAATCTTTAAGCATTCATTAACAGCTTCCTCTTAAAACCATTAAAACCGTAACGTGTTAAAGCACAAGAACATGGCTGTTACTACAAGAACACACATTCAGATAAACTCTGCAGCTCTCTGAAACAGGTGATGCTAAAGGTGAACCAGCCCAAGGGCTTCCGTGAAGGAATGGGAAGCAGCGTGCGAAGAACCTGCACCCTCATTTGGGTCCTGCCACTGCTACAGACAAATCACTCTTTTGTGTTCCGTCTCCTCACAAAACCGCACTGCCAGCCTGTCCTGTTGGGAAGTTTATTTCGTGTTTGTAAAGCCACCTCACACACCAGCGTACCGGCCTAAGGCAAGCGCACGCCTCTCCCCGACACCGAGCGGAGCGGTGCCGGTGCGATGCCGGTGCTCCGTCGCACACCCGTCTATCGAGCCTGCAGAGCCCCCAGGTGGCACCTACTTGCCACCACCTGGGGCTGGGTCTGCTCTTTTCTGACCCCAGCTACCGAGGGCCACCTACCATTCTCTCCGAAAGTGAGATTTATAAAGCTATAATCTATGCAGCTACTGGCATATTTTTCTTTTGAAGCAAGGGTATTTACAAAACACAAGGACAATGGAAAAGGATACTTGAAATCCCAGAGAACCTGAAAGGCTCGGGGGAGCCGGTAAGAGCAGTGAGGAAGGGCACGCTGTGTGGAGGAGCCCGCATCCCTCACAGGCTGCTGCTTGGCAGTCCCCCAGCTCTGGAAAGCAGCAGGCTGTACTGAGGGCTCTCCAGCCACACACCCTTCCCTTCCAAATCAACTGTCCCCATCCCAGGCCCTGACTGTGACATCTTCCGAAGGAAGGGGAATGTGGTAACAAACTTACCATCCCCAGGCAAAGACAAACTGGAGATTCTGGAGATTCTCCTCCATTTTTCTCCCTTACATGCCTTTCGCTGGATGATCATTTGTCCTCGTGATTCTATGAATATTCATATATTTGCCACTTAGAAATGCAGGAAGCAATTTGTATTAAAATACCAACACAATGACTTCCATTCTGTGCCCCTGAGGCAAATAAGTATGTACTTTTTCTCTTTGATGTATAAATAATACTTCACTTTAGAGGAAAGTACCCATTGAAGGAGATCATTATACTTTTCATGAGCAACATTCTCCAACATATTTTTGTTACAAGAACCCCTATATACCTACTGAGAAGATATTGTTTCTCTGGAAGTGCTACTTTTTAACCAGTAGTGGCACTCAGTACCAGTTAGTACAGCTGCAACGCTGATAAGCATTGATTAGAAAACTAGCTAAATGTAAAGAAAGTGGAAGCAATAATGCTAACAATTATTTGTAGTGACATGTAATTCGATTAAAATTATAACTTATTTTTGTTAAGACATAGATAATTATAGATTCTTTGTTAATACAAATACTTTGTATTTGCCCTCTAACATCAGATTTTAAGGTTCACATTTATAGGCTTTTATTTGCAGCTAGAAACTTTGAGTGGAAGATGATATATCCACATGGCACAGGGTTTAAAGTTACACAAAATACCATACTATGTTTTATTTGCTTCAGAATGACGTCACTTTCTCGTGGAGATCCTGAGTAAACATACTCATTGCTGAAAGTCACATTGTAGCAGCCATTCTTCTGCGTTACATCTCCATACCTTGGCGGTCCTCTCAGAAAAACTTCAAGAAACTCAGAGAAAAATTATCAAAACATAAATGAACTTTCCAGAAATTATGCCAGACAATTTAGCAAGTACACAAGGCCTCAGGGAAGGTATGCTTTGACCCAAAATACACCATGAGTCTGACCTACAGAAGATTGCTTGGGGACACAAAATTGTAGTGAGTTGGCCAAGTCAGAAATTTCAGAATATACTCCTGCAGGTAGCTTGACTAAAACTGTTCTGGAAGATTAGTAACTATCACATCCTTCATTACAGTAAAATTCAAAAGATAATTAACCTAATGTTTCCTGGGTATAGAACATATTCTTCCACATTCGTGAGATTCAGAACCTTTAACATATTCCATTTTTAACCCCTTATCATGTAACACTGGTCAGAACTACCATGTACACTCAAAACATTAAGGCATGATATTCTATGTCTATGCAATATTGTCTTTCACCTATCCAACCCCATGCTCAAGGTGTTACTTAGAATCCTTTCAGTTCTGTCACGCCCTATAAATTATTCCTGTTCACTGTAAAGATAAAAGTTTTTTAAAAATGCATTTCGTATTCTTATCCTGTCATACCCCCACACAGAAAATGAAACAAAAATCGATGTTGACAACATTCAAAAGAAAAAAAATCCAAACCCAAAGCATTATATAGTATAAACATTTTAAAAGATCTGAAGAAATCAGTGTCTGAAACTTGGTTCAAACAGGTTCCCATTTGCAACAAAGAAAATACTTTCAGTCTCATTC
>NW_008236184.1:3783456-3785561 GCF_000691975.1 Corvus brachyrhynchos
CTTGCATGTGTGCAAGTGTAGCAAGCATAGTATATAAATCACACAAAAATCAAAAACTTCCAACCCTTCTGTGACACAACGGTACCTTTCCTGCACATTATGTAGCAGGCTACAATGCTCCCCCCTTCTGTGACTGTTACACCCTCTTTTCACTCACTTTATTAAAAATAAAAGCTCTTCACTATGTAGTGAGCAACGATTCAGATGGGTAGAAGGAAAATACAGGATCAATCACAAGCACTAATAATTTTGCTGGTGATTTCACAAGCCAGGACTCTGGCAATCAGAACTGAATTTCTGTAGCTGCTTTCCCAAAAATATTTTCATCAATGAATTTTCTACCAAGATAAATATCAGTGTTGTAGATAAATAACCTTCCCTTAGAGAAGTCTTCAGTCTTTCATGGAGTAGTGCAAGTAATAGGCAGGTAAACCTCTGCATACAAAGTCATCAGTGAACTCCAGATGCTAACAAAACACACAATACAACTATAAATCTTTATGGTAACTGCCCTGACAGCTGAGCTACCAACATCAATATGGTCAGCGACCAACCAGAGCAATCAGGGAATTGCTACTTGCCAGATGGTGATGGCAGCATTCTTCCACATGCTTCAACATGACCATGAAAATGAAGAATTACATACAGAACATAAAAAAATTAAGAGGAATATAAAACCAAATCACTCGAGCACAACTCCCTGAAAATAATCACGCTCATACATGGTTTTCACAGCCTTCATGAATTGCTTTCCACCCACTCCTTAAAGGAAAAATATTTGATACAGCAGACAGCTGTTGTGCATTCAGGGATGTGAGAAAATGTATTCTGTATTACTATTTAATGTATCATGCCTGTGTGAATAGAATCATTAAGCTTGCATGTCTCCTTTTGGCTTATTTATTGTTAAATTTACAGATGCTGAATTAATTCACCATCACCACCCAAACTGTGCAAACTCCTAGGGTGATCCCCGACAGAGCACTTGACCAAGGATGGAGTTTTCACTGGAATGGCTCCTTTAAATCAACATGTATGTGCTCAGCTTGCATCCACAGCCAACAATTTATTCATGATAAATGCTATTGCTCAGCAAATCCATAGCCCTGGAGAAAAGTCAGCAAACCTTCTTTCCTGCTCCAGTTTGTTGTTGTTCTTGTTTGGTTTCTTACAACAAATTCCCACCCTCACCTAAACCACTGAATCCTTTCTACTGCTTCTAGTAAACTTCCCTGTACAGAAAGCAATGCTCATTTGGAGTCAGCAATAAGGAGAAAACAACATTGTTTCCTGCACTAGGATGGACAAAGCAATTCCATTTTCTCACTGATGTGTTCCTTCACCTGGAACCTGCCTTGAGCCAACAAAAAATTAAAATATTTTTGTTGTAATGCATGAAGCTTTTGGATGAAGCTCTTGGGGAGGCATTCTGTTCTTCGTACAGCCTTCCCTTACAAAACAGACTAGAAAAGTATCCTACAAAAGAGCATAGAGCTGTGTTCCTATGCCCAAGCCTCATGATTGCACAGTGCTTGCTGTTATCAGTACAGCCCATCTTACAGATAACCGAATTTGCTGCCTGCTATATTTACCTCGCGGTAATTAAAATTATATAACATATATATTATGTAACAATTGGAAAGATTTAGAGCATTTGCAGGAGTCTACAATGGTGAAACCTGTCACCAAACAGTACTGCTTAGGAGGTGACCAGAGAAAACATATGCAGAGTGACTATTGTTAAGTCAAAACCTGTTTCTGTGGGGCACTGACAGCTACACTTCACTTGTTTTCTGCCGTTGACAAAATGCTTGCCAAGTGCTTGTGGTTGAGCAGGGAGTGAGTAAAAGCTTTAGCTCGCTGTAAGGGACCTCTTCTCAAGAGGAATTCCTACAAAAAAGTTGTCTGGGGAGAGCAGGTTAAAAAAAAAAAGGCGACTGAAAGGAGAAATCGCGGCGGGAGGGCCCCACCAGAGATGGCTCCTCCTGGCCCTGCTCCCCCCAGCAGAACCGGGCCGGGCATAGAGGGGCCACCCGCCAGCCGTGACCACGATCACAGAGCCCGGGGGCGGGCGGGGGGACAGCGGCCGGCGCGAGGGGCCCCCC
>NW_008236184.1:3785910-3792585 GCF_000691975.1 Corvus brachyrhynchos
CGCCGCCTTCCGCCCCCGCCCCCCCCCCGCCGCCCGGCCCCTGCCGCTTTGGCTACTGCTGCGGGGCTGGCGGGGCAGCAGCACTGGAAACGGCTCGTCTGGGGGGGAAAGGTCTGATTTCCCGTATTCCCTGCTGGTGCTCCAAGCCCTGCACTCCCCGCTCCCTGCGGGACGAGGGCTCCGTACGAGCGCGGCGCAGCTCGTGGCCATGTGCGCCTGGAACACTTCTCATCTTCCCCTAGCTCAAGAAATGAACCTGAATACCACCAGTGAAGAAGTAAGCAGTTTAAATAAATAAATGACGTTAAGCTGGCTTGGGTAGTCATTTTGTTTAAGCCAATATTTCTTAAATTACCTAAAAACAATCAACAAGTTTATGCTAAAAGCAACGTAAGGTTTTCTTCCTTTTGCAGTACTTTGCTACTTACAGGGAAGCAAGTAGTCATGAGAGATTTACACAAGCTTAATAAAATTAATCTAAATTATATTGTCTTCAAAGGTGGCTTAAAAAATCAGTGTCATCTAAAGCTTAATAGAAACGTGTTTAGATGTTTAATTAAAGCATTCATTAAATTGAAAGCAGATTGATATCCCTGGAGAAAGTGGGGTTTTTTTCAAGTATCTCAACCTTTCTGTTCAGGAGGTCTCAGCATGGCCATGCCGACTGCTCCTAGGAGGTGGGCACCGGCTCCACGGCGTGGTGTCGCAGCCAGCCAGTCCCACCGAGCGGCCGGTGCGGGGTGTGGGAGGCAGCACGGCCCTGCTACCTGAGGGACAGACTGCTGGCAAAAACAGTCCAGGGGCTGTGCAGCTGCAGCACTCTGAACTACTTCATTTTAAGAAAACCCATTTATAAGCTCAGAAGACAGAGATTACAACAAAGAATCATGTAACTGAGGTTATAAAAGGGACTTATTTTCAGTGAGGAAATAATACAATGTTTTAAGTTTCTTATGTGAACTATATGCCTGTCACTACACATTTTTTTATGATGATCACATCACACAGTTCAACGTGAGCAGTTTTGAAGTATCCCTAGGATGATTATTACTGGTGCAAGCCATTGGGACAAAGCATCTTCCACCAATAAGTTCTCACTTAAATTCTCATGCTGGCTAGGTAGTCAGAATAGAGCTAATTTGCAGAAAGGATAAAACATGAGTATCACCACTTTTAGCCTGGTTTCCTAAGGAAATCACTTGCAGACAACCACACTGTGTTCATGGGGATGGATGAGATTTCTTAATAAATCACAAATTTACTTGCTAATTTCAGCCAAGGAAAATTAGATCACATTCATGCATGTAATGGAAGCAAGGATTAAAGGAGAGAAAAAAAGGAGACTCTTAGGGCATCTACTGAAGAAAGGAGTAGTTAAGGTCAATCCTTGTTAGTGACCAAAGAACCCAGCGATGCAAAGCCGGGGCAAGGTAACTTTAAGCAGTTCCCTTCTGGCAGAAAAAATTCTGGTATTCTGTCTGCCACCGGAAGTGGAATCAGCCATCTGTTTTACACAGAACTTTTTGAATGTTTCCTCATCTCCCAAGTTTCACAAGAGCCAGGAAATAATTGCTTCAAAGTAATCAAGAGCCATATAACACACAGATAATGTTTTACATTCTAAAATTGCTTGAAAGAGTTTAACTGAAGTCTGACTACAGCCATGCATCAGCCAGTCCCAGATCCAGATGGGTCCCTCATGCATGGGATTCCTACCCAGCACTAATTCCCTGCTTGGCACTGACGGGAACAGTTTCTGTCTGTCACACAGCTAATGGACCATCAGATGATGCACTTTGGGGAACTAATGGATGACAGAGAGGACCAAATTTACAGAGGAAAATCACAACTTTGAAGAATAGTAGGAAATCTTTACACCAAGCACATATAGAACTACACTTCAAACTACTCTGAAAGAAGCTTAATTTCTTAAATCAGTAGAATGATAATATGGAGTTGTTTAAGCCTTTTGGAAGAAAAACAAAGCTCAGAGTTTAAATCCAATTTTGAGTACCATTGCAGCTACATCATAGGTGGACTCTTGTATGAAGACAATGGTTAATACTAAAGCATTTCCTTCCTCATATATTATCAATATTATTTTTTCCAACAATATCTGCAGTATACATCAGATTAATTTTCATTTGGGAATGCCATTGTAGACAGTCTCCTTGTCATACATGATACATACATATTTATAATTTCATTGAAATTAACATAAATATTTCTGTTCGAAATAAGAAACAGTATTGTAGGTGCTCTGCCCATAACACTATTGATTGACTACATTTAACGTTCTTTTTACATGAATCATTTAAGATTAAGCTTCATAAAATATATCTTGTCCCCTATAATTTGCCTTTACGTGGCTCTTAACATAGGAAAATCCGGGGGAGTTGTCTCAATTACTGAAGTTACTTGATTATCTTGATTATTCTTTTTCAGAGGAAAAAAAACCCCAAACAACCAAAACCCGTGTCAGAAACAATAATGTGATAGGATTACTGTACACAGCATATTGCTATTTTGATCATAAAATGTTTCCATGACAGACATGCAAATATACAAGGCCAGATGACTTCAAGAATGGTACCTGTCCTTTTGATGAACTAGTTTGTATTATCTCATCTGAACCTCTCTTTTATCATATGCAGCTGTCTTATGCATTCACATGATTTTGACAGTCACATTCAGATACTTATTGCAACTACATAGTTTCCAGATGCTACAGAACAGTATAGCATCCCATTCAAAATTATCTCCATCAGAAATTTTGCGTCTGCTCTCAAACTAGAAGCTAACATAGGAAAATGTGAATGTTATACCATGTAGAGAGTAGTTTTATACAGGTCTCAAGTCTAGAGCTAAAGGACACTTCAAAGAAAGTGAATTTTTGAGATGTAAGTTTTAACTTTCTTTTCTGAAGAGCAGTTTACATTCTAAACAGCATATTTATGCTTTCAGTTGCTCTGTGCTTATATAGTAGTAGTTACGACCTCCAGGGCCATAATTCCACCATAGCTGCAGGTTCTGGGGAGCTGGCTTGTGGCAAACAGGCTTCTGAATGAAATACAACCTTAAAGTTTCAACAGCTTATAAGAACAGGGAACATAAGAAAGCCATGCTGTTCAGACCAAAGGTCCACCTATGCCAGTAGCCTATTTCCAAAATAACAGCCCAGTATAGTGTTTATTCTTTTCAGTTTAGTCTCTCATATGTTCTCAATGTAGTGACTATTCAGTGGGATTCTGGAGAGCAGAAATGGGTTTGGCTCTGTGCCCGTTCCTGGTATTGCATCATTTCCAGATTAATGAGAAAGATCAATCATTAGCCAGTGCAGGACACTCAGGGAAGTATGTAAGAACCAGGCATGAGCGGAGTAATCCTGTACCTGACATATTCCCCATTCTGCCAATAAGAAAATTAATAATTTCTCAAGCAAGAAGTTGCATTTGATTATTGTTTTTAGTGGCTATTGAGAGCTCATCCTTCATTTATTTCTTTGGTTCATATTGAATTATTCTAACTACTCAGCAGCCATATTTGCAGAAATCATGACAAACCAGTCATCAACTAGTGAAACTTTTTAATACTGTCAACGGGGTAAATATACTCCAAGAGGGCGACTCTTTGAAAGTCAGTAAAGGAGATCCTAGTATTGATGGGGAAGACTTGCGGTTGTTCTTCATCAAATACAGGATAAATATATTGCCATTGAAAGCTGTAAGGGCCAAGTGAAAATATGAACTTTTGGTCAGTCACTTTACATTCCCTGTATCACCCTATCTTTAGCTGTAAAGTTGAGGTTTTATAATATGGAACAGGCTGTGATTAGCCCAGGGTATCATGGTTAGTTTGCTGCTATATGCAAGCTGTTGCCTCTCGGTTGTTGGGCAGACCAAGGTGAACGGTTAAAGGTCAGTGTCTCTCTGCATTTGACTTAGTAGGGCTCAGGGTCTTCTACCCAGATTCTTATGTTCATGAAAGTGGTAGAAATTTACTATCTGGGAGACAAGTACCCTCCATTAAATTGAATTAAAATTGGAAAATATATTTAAAAGTGATTGGAAAGACAAACAGATAAACTGGTAGTGCAGAAACTGCAGAAACTTATCTTCTATAATCTAAAACCAGAATAAAGCAGTTATAAAAGGTACTTGCCATAATACTGTTCTGATTAAAGTCGATGGATATGAAGCTACTGGCTTCAAAGGAGGACCAAAGTATAGCCCATCCAGTGTCCCTTCAGAACTACTTCCAGCAGAAATGTCACAGCCTGTCAAAATAATTCACATTACATGCAGAAATTTTTCATTATGTTCTTTAAGAAAAATGGTTATTTCAAAGTCACGAGATTTTTCTTCTAACATTGTTTTGTATTAATCCCCTCTTTTTCAAACTGCACAAAAATTTTAAATTAATCATATAGCTCAAGGCAATTCCAAAGTTTACATTCATTGCTGATGGTGATTGAAGTGATGGTTATTAGAGACCTGAGCAGCTGCATTGCCATCAGGGTCCTGGCTCATAACTGAAAATTGAGGGTTTGCTGAGCCCAAGCTGAAGTTAAGAACATACTTTTATTTCTGGGAGGCAAGAATTATTGTACAGTTTGCAACTTTTTTTCCATGTCAGACTCAGTTTAAAGTTTCTAAAAGTCTACTGTTGTGTAGACGATTTTGAATACTGCCTTCCAGTTCATAGTTTTAAATATTACCATCTTTGTTCTTATTTTTAATGGTAAAGAAAACATTTTAGCAGCACAAGTAGAAGACTTGCAGCAGAATCTTGCCCTCCAGAACTATCTCAAAGTTTTAGGTTTCTCTTCAGGGGACCTATGATTTTCTTTCTGGGCTTTCAACTCAGCCAATAATCAAGTAACTTCGTGTAGGTCAGTTTCATTTTCTTTATCTCAGTTGCCTCACATGTAAAATAGGAGTAGACAATAACCTCCCTTAAAGGCTTGCCAAGAAGAAAGAAACTATAAGATCTTCAAATGAAACACATAATAAAAAAGACTTTAAGTAATTTGACATTTAAAACTAGAACTGGGAAACATTCTACATACCTAAAAGACTGTACTTTAATTTTGGATTATAGGGTAGATGTATATCAAGAAAAAACTTAAATAATTTATACAGTTTACCACTAGGGATATACTACCTTCATTTTAAAAAGCTAATAATGTTAATCTAAACCCCCCTCATTATTGCTATTTGATACACAAATACTTGAAGACATTCTGTCCTACAACTTATTTAAATATATTTTCAAACTTTATGAGAAATATATTCAAAAATTGCTGCCTGTAGATGTATTATTAGAATTTATACACATGACCTGCATTTCCTAACACCTGTACAATACCTAAAGAATACCTTAAGTTTCTATTACCTGTGAAAGCAATTATTTTCTAATTTTTTAAATGCAAAGATCATGAATTTAACTTTAGTTTTCTATGTGAAATTCCACTCACCCAATTTCACTCATCGCATTTTAAAATATGTATTCATTTCAATAGGAAACAGTTTCTATGTTTCCACCTTCTACCTGATATTATAAAAACCCTGTAAAACATTTTGCAACTCGATGTCAATATAGCCTTTAAACTCTCCTTAAATTGAATAACAAAAGAGAAACTATTAGAATATCATTTGAGTGAGACCTGCTTGCTGGGAAGAGGTGGTGTTTGTTAGGTATTTTTGTGTTCATGCTGCAGCTATATAAGTTTATATTGCATTTATGGTCACTAAACTGAAAATAGCATGAGGTATATATATCTAAAAATAGAAGTGTTTTACTCCTTAGTCTGTGAGACAAGGCTGTTCCTTCAGCAACTCCAAACAAGCAGGAAATTTTTTTCATAGTAAATTTTACAGCTATTTGGTCATTTGTAGCTTATAAATAAAATAAAACTTAGCTCTTTACTATGAGTTATTACTTATTTGCATTTCACATTTTCAGAGCATATTTTTCACCTCCCCACTACAGAATACATAATACCAGACAGCTTCTATTTGTTAAAAAGAGGCACCCATGGGAGAGACTTAATTTTGATTGATAAGAAAACAGTTTTAAGAAGCCTAAAGAGATTTCTTGAGACAAGACCCGTTTCCTGTGGCATTGCTTTTCAGACTACCAGGGAATGATAACCAGCGATACTTTGGTATATAAGGAACTACAACTGCAACGACACGAGGTAATACCAGAGCTGTTACATTTATCTCACAGTGCTCATGATACTGGTCTAGTGACTGGCTCAGTGCCACCTTTTTTGGTCTGATTTAGCTCTGCTGTATCTGGATAGCTGGTCATCCCGACATACCATTTGATTCATTGACCTTCTGAGATCCCTTCCAATGTGAATTGCCCTATGATCTTGTGGTCCTGTGACTCCTCATACTAGTTGGTTTAACATTTCTAATAAGACCTCACACCAGCAGAGAAACTGCACATGGAAAACTTCTATAGGTATACAGAACTTCATCACAGAGGATGGACTGATGTCTCTGACCTACTCAGCCTTTAGAAAGGTTAGCAATGAAATATCAGACAATTTGTTTCAAGGTTTTTTTCTACATTTGAGAGACTGTTTAGCATGATGTAAAGCCAAATTAAAAGTAGGACACAAAGCTTTTGGGGGAATAGACACATGCTAAATAAAAGTGGCTGGGG
>NW_008236184.1:3792636-3815305 GCF_000691975.1 Corvus brachyrhynchos
CTGCAGGGCCTTACAAGATATCATGGAATGTGTCATTGTGATTTATTTTTATGAATTACTCCTATGGGCATGATGTATGTATTCTGTGAAGATTAAAAGGAGTTGTATCTTTAGAGATACTACATTAAGAATCACCATAATGTTATAGTTTAATTCTGCAGAACAGAAGGTCCCACTCACTGGAATTTTATCAGTATAACAGAAGAAATATTGTATACAAATTTCATCATGGAACAATTCACAAGGCTGAATACATTTTACAAAGTCAATGAAGTTTGACATGAAACAGATGAGGCACTGAGCAAAAATATTTTCCTATTTTGAAGCAATGCATTCAGAGACATATTTCCTGTATTGTACGATTTAATTTTCTTGATGATATCTGTTAGCTCTTCAAGAACTGACAAAGTGGCTCCCACTGTTGCCCACTTTATTTAAGGTTATCCATCTGTCAATTGCTTCTAGAGGCACCAGTTTCAGAAGATTTTGTAATTTCAACCCACATTGAGCAAGACTAGGATTATCTCACAAACATAATTTCCAGTGGGTTTTTGCATCTTTCTAATAATCTGTACAGAAAGTCACACTACACTTGATACAGGACTACTAACTACGTAAGTTTCTATAATAATCACAACAGAGTATTTTTCTGTGCAGTGAGAAGCTTCAAAAAGCACAAGGCCTAACTGCCTCAGCACCAGAAAGCATTTCATGAATGGTCTCTAGAGCTGCACTGACTGCCCTCTTGGCTCTGACTGCAGTTACCAAGTTTGCGCTGGAGTACATTTAGTATTAGTACACAGTTAGTATTTCCAACAGGTGACCATTTGATGTAGACAGGGCTCCCTCTGCTTTCAGCCACTGCGGGACACAACAGCTATCCCTGTGTGCAGGAAGGCTGTCAGAATTCACAACTTAAATATGTTTAAAGCTTTAGGCACTATAGAAGGTTTTTCTTGTGTGCATGAGAGGATGTGAAAATAATCCATATATTGTGTATATAGAGGTAACTATTGTCATCTTCTCATACTTCTACACTAGGCTTTTTTTTCCTTCTTCTTTCATAATGTGTTGTGATTAGGATAGACTTTTAGCTCTTAGAATTGTCTATTCCTCATCATTAAATGAAAATTTTTGTGGCAGACCACTTACACATGAGAATGTAGCTGCAGTTGTCAATCATTTAAATACGTATTTATCTGCATATACATATGTTAACTATAGCAAAAGGTATTTGAAAAGACATACTATAAAATAATTGTTAAAAATATTATTCGTTAAACCAATATTTGTTTTCAACAGATGTCTCAAGTAGTTGTTTGAGTATAGTCTCTTTACTATAGATTTAGATATAGCTGTAGTTTAATGAGCTGCCTAAAGACATCCACAGACACCAAAGCAAGAGATATCAAGGAAATTGAGTCTGTCACATTTTGGAAGCAGCTATAAGACAATTTATCACTTATGAAGGGTCTTCAAAAGCTTATGAGCATTTGGGACACCATATATCAGAAAGTTCATAAATGACTCACCAAATGTTACAAAAGGAGGAGAATGATTCTGGATATCTTAAAGTACAGTGGAATAAATCCAAAGACTGTTTTGGAGTAACAATGAAACTGAGGAATGGAAATTGCATGTAAATATTCTCCTGTCTTCTCTACACATACCTTCTCTTTATATCATATAATGGTAAAATAAAGCTACGGCTTAAAAATCACATCTCACCGCGTACAGGGAACAAGTTCAAAGGGACAGATTTTCTGTGTTTCTGAATTTTGTGCTTCTCAGTCAGCAAGGAAAGGGAAGACGCAGGGCTGACAGCAAGGATAGAATGAGGGAAACATGATGCAACAGCTCCCCAACCATAGCTGCTGGTCTTAATGGGGGAAGCGACCACAGCACCCTTGGGAATGGTGATGAGGGGGACCCCAGTCCCAGTGGAAAGTGGGAAGTATTAGAGCATTTCCCAAGCTGCTGACATCTGTTATAGCCAAAACATAACTACAACAGAAAATAATTTGTACTACTCTTCCAATTCCTCTAGCCTCCCCATTGAGCAGCAATTTGCTACAGGAAAGAATTATGTACCTATTGAATAAGATTTCTTGCAGTTCTTGCACTAAGGAGTGCCTCTATCCTGGCCATGAGAAGGTTCGTCTCAGGGCTCACACTGTCTTTCATACTACCCTTTATGAATTGTTTATATACTATAGACACTACTAAACATGCTCAGGATGATGAGCATGAAGATATTCCCTGTAATCATGACTGAAGGCTTACCACATCACTTCATACCTATGTTTATATAATTTTGGAGGTAGATTGGACTTCCAGGTGCTACTAAACAATTACACTTCAAAAGGATCAGGAATATATTTTTTTCTTTTTTTCAAGCAGAGCATGACCAGACTCTCCTCAGGGGTGCTCATGACAGGACAAGAGGAAATAGGCATAAACCGAAACATGTTAAATTCCATCTAAACATGAGAAAACACCTTGAGGGTGACTGAATGCTGGAATAGATTGTTGAGAGTAGTTGTGGAGTCTCCAGTCTTGGAGACATGGCCCTGAACAACCTGCTCTAGCTGCTCCCCCTTGAGCAGGGCTGTTTGAATCTACAAGTTAAGTGTAACTCATTCCACTATTTAGGTGTAACCTCAACTATTCTGTGATTCTGTAATTAGACTACCTTCCTTAATGCAGTCATCATGATTTATGCCTTTTACTTTGAAACTGGAATACTGTAATTGATTCAATAGGGCAAGGCCTCATGACCACTGAGAGAATGAAGCTGTCTGAGATGTTAAAACCTAACGGTGAAAATGAGAAACCAAAAATCAAACAAATCACATAGTGTTTCATCCTGACTTGGTTGTGTTGGAGGAGGAGTCTTACAAGAACTGGGCTAACTACGTGTTACCATCCTGGATTTGCCCTAAATGAGAGACTACATCTCTTCCTCTCTGTTCCACGGTGAGCAGCAGAGGTGACAGAGGGAGCTGCCTTGCACTGGCAGGATTGTCTGCCAGCATCTCTCCCCACTGGCACATCCTCCCTCTGGTCTTTAACTGGCAGGTGTTGCTAACTTGAGCAAGTCTAGAAAGCTGCAGGAATTTCACAGGAGAAAGATGTTGCTGAGAAGATTCTCTTTGGAATTAGAAGTGGGTTTACTCTTTCAAATGTTCTGAAGAGAAGCACTATCTGCTGTTTGCTGCACAGTTTGTAGGCATTACTGGTTTATGAAAGGGTAATTTCAAAGAATGAGAAAGATTGTGAGTATTTTGGTTGAAAACATCCTTTGTTTTTCTATGTTCCAAACAGTTTAAAATTCAGCTTCTTTAGACTCTGTTTTCTCCCCCTAATTGTTAGAGATTAAGGGCCATTCAAATGTGATGGAATATTTTCCCCCTTTTCAAAAGCTACCCATAGAGAAACGTTTGGCTTCCCTTCAAATGGAACAGTTCAAAAAGAAAGAACTGGTGAGCACAGGGGTTAACAACAGTTGCACTTGAAAATGATTGATACTTTAAAATGACTAGGGGACTGGGTTTATACTTGTGAAAATGGAACAACAGGTACAGCAGAAAGGCTGGACTCATAAAATGTGATTAGATTATTAGCAATAAAACTTGCACACATGGAGTTAAACATATTTGTAGAGAGGCCTCAGCTGTACTGGCTTGGAGGAGTGCACCTGTTTAATAAAAAATTTGCCAACAAAATGGCTCACTTAAAAAGTTGATGAATAAAACTAGAGATTTTGATGTTATACTTCCCAAGGTGAGCAGACTGTTTTTGGGTTTATTTTAATTATGCTTTTCAAACTCCTTTCAAATGATAGTAATTGAAAAAAACCCAAACAAACCTGCACAAAAACCTCAACACCCAAACAGACAGAAAAATCATTAGTAATTTTAAATATTGTTTCTATATCATTGGAACTAATGGTAAGTATTGTCTATTTCAAATGTTAAAGCCTTAATAAAAACTGAGTATGTATTTAGCCAGCCCTTTCAGTATAACATTACTGAGGCATTAATATACCAAGACGCAGCTTCCCTGCGCCACCAGAAAAATGATCCCATTTGTTACCTTTCCAGTATAGCAAGCTTTTTCATCCATTTCTTTTACAAGCTGCTGTTGCCACTATTCTCCTTGAGGAGTCTTGACACTTACTCAAGCTCATGGGCACGCTTCTACAAACTGCTGTAGAGGAACTGCCAAACCTGTTTTCTACCGTAAGTCTGGTGCTTTCTCTAACTCCTCACGAATTTGCTCTTAATATATATATATCATTTTACTATGTTTATGTTATTGTGGAAATTATGTGTCAAGTGTGGAGCAAAAAAAAAAAAAGCTGTTTTCTTTTTTGCTCTCTTGCTGAAGTAGACAAATATTGGATTTAATGCACAATAGAATTCCGTTGCACAATATGGCTAGAACAGGTGAAAAAGCCTGTGTTTTAAATGTAAACTTTTCTAATGAAAAAATAAAAGAAGAAAAATTAGTTGAGGATGCTAATAAAATAGTAGAAAAAGCCCTTAAGGAAGTATGATGGTGTTGAATGTGTGATACAGGCCAGTTTTTAACTGAGGGAAGAATGGTGGTATTAGTTAAAACATACAAGATATGGGCCCAGAAGCAGAGATTATTTGCCATAGTTCTTGTGTTTTGCAGACAATAGGAAGTAGGGGTGTGACTGGCCATCTGGTCTGCATGCTCCAGCTCCAGCTGTGCTAGCAAGCTTAAAGGAGGAGCTGCAGCTGTGTAATGAATATTTACAGCAGAGGAGGGTGTGATTTATGGCAAAGATAAGAATTGATGAAAAAGTAGGACTGGACGTGCTTGAGATTTAAGATGTCATTTCAAATCCTGTTGTCTGTGATTCAATACTAGGCATTTCCTTAAAATATTCAGAGATCTGAAAGAAGATATTTGATTCATAAACTTGCTTTAGTGTGTGTAAATACAATGCTGGGAATTAGGCAATTACAGTTGCCCAGGTCCAATTGTTATAAACATAGTTGCACAAGCACAAGAGTTTCCCTGTTAAGTAGAATGATCAGAAGGCTTTGATAACTTAGTATCTAAGAATTAGAAATCTATTTTAGATAGTTTAAACCGTGAACACCTTGAGTACAATTAATTTGATACTATTCATGCCAACAAATCAGACTCAGAATCAGATCATCAGATGGCCTGGGTGGAATAACAAATTATCATCACAAGACATCTTCACTGATGTACTTGTTGGTATTTAAAGTTTTGTAGAAAAAAATAGGATTTTTATAAATGAGATTTCTTTGTATTTACATACATACATGTATGTGTATAGCAGATGCTAAACAGTTCTACCTACTGTCCCTTCTAAAGAGATGTGGTCAGCCTTCAGTCATGATTACAGGTGAATAAATAATTATAACTGGCTTAAGATATACCTTGTCCGTGTTCTTTAGCTGCCACAGGTAAAGCTGTTTGTGATGGTCCATATACTGGTAGAGAAGTACTAACCTGCCCAGCAGTTCCAAGCAGGCAGCAGCTAACGTGCAGTTGTCACAGCACACAGTACCAGCAAAAAGTTAACTTGTAACTGTGTGGAAAAAGAATTGCCAGCAAGATTTCCTCATTTTTGCCTTGCTGAAGAAATATATCTTGGATGGTAGGTACTGCCTTGAAAAAAATATTTAGCTAGAAGCCTTTGAGTGGGAAATAGTCACATTCTTGGTTGCTTTTCCTGTGCCCCAGAGAGTTTGTGACAAGCACAGAGAAGTGTGAAAAGCTTTGATATTAAATCTAGAGATAACATTCATCTGAAGAGTTGGTGTCCCTGGAGATTGGAAGGAAAGTGTTATTCTCTAATATTCCTTAAAACACTCAGAGCAAGTGGTTTTATTCTGTCCATGAAAACATTCTCAGAAATCTAATTCTATTAAGTGCTACTGCCTTAAGAAGCATTCATTCTGTAAAAAAAAGATGCCATAGGAAATCCTTAGATATAAGGGTGGAGGTAAGTAGCTGGCATTTGTTTCTAATTCATGTTTATTTTATTTCATTGCAAATTCTAGTTTGTCTCTTCCAAATGAATATGGAACATTTCATTTGCTGATCTTCTGCATTAATGTGGTCAATATAATTGGAGCTGAAGTGAGTGTTTGCCAGACTTTCTAACTGCTGCCAAGAAAAACTTGGGTGTCATTTTAGAAAAATCCATGGGTGGAGGAGGACGAGATCATGACCATCTGTCTGTGCATCAAAGGATATATCATTATAGGGGAAAAATAACTTCTCTGTTGTGTTTGCCAGCCTTGTTCCCCTTCAAAGTAAGTTCAGTTAGTAAGTTTGGAAGACAAACATCTTCAAAATTGTTCTGTGGGCTCAAACGTTTCTTGGAAGGAAGTTGGGGAAAAATTTAAAGGTCAAAACTGCACAATTTAGAAGGGAATGAGATAGCATGAGAATAACATTTGAGGAACATTATACGGTCTCCTGCAAAACTTCCCAAATGCTTTCTGTTGCATCCTTTTCAGTTCCAGAATCTACCAGGTAGCCCCTAGGAAGCACATAATCTCTTTCTTGTCCTGAAGACGATTTGAACACATTCTGTGCCTCACAGCATTTACAGACTTCTTGACTTAACATTTAACAAAGGGACAATAGACTAACAGCTTTTGAGAGATGTGACAGTAAATATGCACCTGGACCTACCTGAGCCTTAGAATTTCTGGTTTTGGTCATGATAATAGCCTGAAAAGTAAACATTCTGCCAAAAAAATTGCACAGACAAGTGGGGCCTTATCTGTACTATAGCTAATACTTTGCTCTTTTTATTTGGTTGGGTTTTTATTTAATACATTGCAAAATTAAAGTCTTGGCATCATGCCAAAATCCATCATAAGCAGCTAAACTAGGAATGTCTCTGCAAAGCCATCAGTCCTTCAAACCTGGAGTCACTATTGCAGTCGTGCTGCAGACTCCTTTATCAGTAGTCACTGTGACATGAATGTCTCCCTGATGAGAGTGAAATGACAACAAATGGAAAATGCTGGTAACCATGGGAGCTCTGTTTAGACTGCCACTTCCAGGATGCTACTGCTCTAGTTCAGTCTGCTACTGTACCCATTGCAGTTCCTGGAAGTTCCAAATTCTAGCATGCTCTCTCATCAAAATGTTTGCATTTTGCAGTGTGTGACATCTAAGTCCAGAAATTATTACTTAAAGATATCACTTGGGCTTCTCTGAACAGGAATCCTTCATAGTGTCAGTCTTCAAAGGAAACAGTTACAGTTCTTATCAGGAGTGTGGAGATTTTCTTTCTATTGAGATTCTGAATTCTCTCCTTCTTTGAAGATAAGAAATGCCAGGCTATCACAGCTTTATCTGAATATGAATGGGTCCCTGGATTTGATAAACTGTTTAGGGCTACCAGGATCGAATCCTAAATATGTGTACATTGAGAGTTCAAAAGGTGAATTAATTTCACCTTTGTATGCTTGCTATTCTTGATTTCTATCTTTCCTAATAATAAATAGTAAAATTTAAAAACATAATGTGAAAACAATTACAGCTTTTTGGAGTTATACTTCCTGTTCCAACATTTTTAAATTAAAAAAGAAAATATCTTACAGGCAGATCAGGGTGTGACTTTTGGGAAAATAATCTGTGTTTCATTTTTAATAAATGCAAAACTAAGCACAAGTGAATTTTCTAAATGAAGTCAAATGTCAATAGCATTTTTCACACACTGAAATGTAACAAACACAGTGTTAATTTGCAGTGCATTCTGAACAGAGAGTCACAGCATTCCACCACATCTGGAATCTTTGCAGATAGAAATATTACAAGTTTTTCCTAATAGTAACTACAAAGTATTACCTCAGCCTCATGTAATAAAATGCTGTCTTGAAGATAAACATAAAAAATCTAACCACTGAATAAAGATTTTTAAGCAGTACTGACAATTCAGAAAAATTATATTTTTACATTATTGAAGTTGAATGATACCCCGAAAAAGATCTCAAATTCTGCAAGTTTTCTTCAAAATCAAAATGTTTACTGCAATGACATGGCTGAGTTTGCTAAAATATTTGTTTGCATGAGGCTTCTTGAATTACCTTCTTTCTCAGCCCTTAGTCTTGAATTTTAACAGGATTTGTGTATTCAAAAAAAAAGTTTAAAAGAGTAAAACCTAGTAATCAAGCACTCCTGGGACACTTGCAGAAATCTTGTGGTAAAGAATGAATTTGGTTCATTATAGTGAAAAGTGTACATATACATACTCTTTCAGAACACTCTTCTAGGACTTTCATGAAAAACAAGAGTATAAGCCTTTCTGCCCTGCCACTCCCTCACAGTCTACGTGGTCAACAAATAGCTGACCACGATTAGTAAAATTTACTGTCTGAGATAAGTAATAGCAAATCCTGTAAAACAGGAGTGTTAGAAATCTGCGTGGAGGATTGAATTAGAAAATTTCCAGAAGTTCAAGGGCCACATCCATTTTGCATAAAATGAAGCAGATGGTAGCTGACTTAATCTTTGATACCATGGTACAGTCCACAGAGATTATAAATCCCAGCATGAAACACTCAATTTCTTTCTTGCATTGAGCAGGTGATAAAGATATAACATCTTGCAGATATTTTGAAATACCTACTTCAAAAAAAAGCTCTATGATGCATTCTTGTTTCTTGTCTACATTTTTCTAGCAAAGGTTCTGGTTTTAGCACCAGCACCTAACAACAGCTGATTAGCAACCACAACTAATTGGCAATTTCTTAGCCATGTTATTGGAGCTTTGCCTATGCTGGCCCAGAGGTTCCCTGTTTCTCAGGAAGACTTTTCTATGTTACACAAGCATTTATAAATCTTCTGTCGTTATATTTGATCTATCTGATGCCATTCACAGGCATAACCAGGTCAACCAATAGAACAAATGCCCAGAGTCCCTGTTTGAAATTCTTACACTACTCAAGAGCTGGTGGGATGTTAACATATTGCTTAGGAGAGGGTGTCTTGGGGTGTCCCTGAGGATAATCATCTAAGAGGTATTTTACATGACATGAGTGACTATCAGCATTTTTGGTTGAGAGTGTAAGAGATTTAGAGCCTAATTCAGCAATTCTTAAATTTCAAAATGTTTCTTTTCACATTAAGCAAAGCAAGTAAACATTTTGAAAATTACTCTAAATCAAACTCTTAATGTGTACGTCAAAATTTCAGGAAATCCACATCATCTACACTTGCAGACCAAGGAATCTTATGATAAAACCATGTGTTATGAATAGTACGGAGTAAGTCACTCCCTGTAGACCGCTCTGTGCTGCACCATATCAACTTAATGTTGGGTATGATTTGTGCTCCAATTTAAAGGATTTTAACTGGTTTTAGTTCTATTGGACAGACACGGGGCTTCCCTGCCCCTGCTCAGCCTCGTTCCCATTGGTTGGTTTGTGTTCCCTGCGCGGGCAGAAGGACCCTTGGTCCCGTGACTGGAACAGTTCCTGGGCAGAGCTCCGGCCATGCGGCTGGAGAAATAAACATCTCTGAAACAGCTATCACGAATCTGTCTGTCCGTATATATTTCCTTTCCACGGGACTCCTGGTTTGATATATGCATGTTACAGGATCCCCACTGCAACAAATGGTGGAGAATTGTGAGCAGAACGATCCCCGATCCCTAAGCGACTGATTTGTGTGAGTAAACCCTGGAAACTTTGGATTCCTCTTCTTGGTTTTGCTTTGCTATTCCATATCTTAACTATGGAGGAACCGTGGGAAGACTCTTGGCTCTCAGAGCCGCATATGGACATTTATCTTAAACTTAAAATGATTCTTGAACAACGATTTGTAAATTTTAGCTTGATTCAAGCTCAAAAAGAACTGAAACACTTCCTGGCATGGTTGTTTAAGAACTTTTTCTATGTTTCTTGGGATTTAATTCTTACCAAGGGCTTTTGGAAAACCATTTGGACACAGTTAATACTGGAGTCAAAATATATGCCGATGGAAGAATATTTTCGTGAATATTATTTCGTTACCGAGACTGTTGAGCAATGTCAGCTGTGTCCTGGCGAAGGGAAGCCTGGCGCAGGGACCGTGCGGCCCAGGCCACGTGCACCGAGCGCTCTGCGAGCAGCAGCGAGGCAGTTCCCGCGCGCGGGCGGAGCCACCCGAGCTGCAGTGTCGGTGGCGGAGCGAGGCACGGCGGGAGCAGTGGGACCCGGCGGTGCCTGCATGGCCCTGCGCAGCGCGTGGTGGCGTGACTGGAACAGTTCCTGGGCAGAGCTCCGGCCATGCGGCTGGAGAAATAAACATCTCTGAAACAGCTATCACGAATCTGTCTGTCCGTATATATTTCCTTTTCACGGGACTCCTGGTTTGATATATGCATGTTGCAGGATCCCCACTGCAACAGTTGGGTATGATTTGTGATTTAATTTAAAGGATTTTAACTGGTTTTAGTTCTATTTCTAATGTTCAGATACAAAATACTAATCTTAAAATACTGGTATTCCAGCCGGAAGAAGGCTGAAGTCTGAAGTCAAAGAATAGAATAATCTTGTTAATTGTTCACAACTTGTTAATGCAGTGTGAAATCCATTGGATATCTGGTAATAAAAATTGTGTTGTCCTTTGGAAATACACATTTTCTGTAATAAGATTTAAAATATAAGTGCTAGAATATTCCTAAACCTTTAGAATATCCAACTATGATATTTGGAGATGTTTTACTTTCATTTAATTTGTAGACCCCTATAAAGGCATAGATGGACTATGACAGATTTCGTCAGGAAGTAGCTCAAACACGATTATCGAAGACTGATCTTTAAAAGTAAAGATGACTAGAAAGCATCTATAATGTGAAATTGTGGGTGCTTCTCTATCTATGTTTTCCTAAAAGAAAAACGGACAATGTTTTGTCATCCAAAGCTATAACCAGTGTTACTCCGTACTTGTGGAGCCCGGCCCATCTGCTTTGCTCTGATCTGACTGCACAGAGCAATCTCAAATCTGGGTGGGTTACAGGAAGCAGAAATCCCTGGCATTGCTGCATGTGTTTGAGGCCCTGCTGCCCTTCTCCCACGCAGGTGCTGCCAAAGACTGGATGTAGCTTTGCAGCTCTGTACTGCTTGTCAGGGTCTCTGGCTGAACCTTTAAAAACTGTCTGAGAGCTGAGAAGCTCAAATACTTTCTTCGTTGGAACCCGACGAGGCTGCAGCTCTTCCTGTTTGTACTTTCCAATTTTTCATTAATAGTTCCAATCTCATGATGTGGTAACAGCTACAGAGCCAACTACTTGTACCCATTGCTTCAGCTGGAACAGCATTAGAGCTGCTATGATTTGTGTCAGGGTCTGACTCAGTGCAAAACTTCAGGGGCATCACTGCAAACTAAGGTTTTCCATTTCTCATGAGAACGGCCCCGAGCCTATATAAGCTGTAATATTTCAATTTTATAGATGAGAGAGATCAAATTATTTCTTTTGGTATTACAGACATGTCCAGAATATCCAGAAATTTCTGTTCTTGCCCTAGTACTGCAACAGGAAAACAAAAAATCAAGGGGAAGAAACATTTAGAAATTACTGTAACTGCATCTTTTTTCTCCCTTTGAGGATTTTGTTTTTAAGCAATGGCTTCCTCGCACAGCTTTTAATACTTAACTAGTCATTTTCATCAGCATGGAGTTGTTCTAATTTGTTACTTCTATTTGCCAATTATGAAATATGACAGAATTCTAAATATTTAATAGGAACGGGATTATTAGCAATGTGCCCTTGTTGCATGCTGCATTGTTATCCTCTTCAGTATTGTAAAATATATGACATACCTGTAGAAAAGAGACCTTCGTAGAACATACAGATGGAATTGAATTCCTAAAGCAGTCATAGGTTTGCAAGAGTTATTCTCAAGGTCTCAATACAGGTTTTTCAGATTATTATACACGAACATTGGTGAAAAAAGGCTTTGCCCATCTTTTTTAATACAATAAGTCTGCATATTATTTAAAGAGACACTGGTACAAAATGATCAGTTTGATTACACCCTAAAATTGACGTTTTGGTTGGTATTCAACATATAGTAAGTTTATAATTTAATATTTTACTGTATGGGATATATTTCTTGCAGATTATAATGACCCTCAGGTTATTTAGGTTCTTGCTCACATTTAAAATGAATTCTTCTAATATTCTTTGAGAAAGGTCAGATTCAGACAAAGGTGTATAGAGCAATACTGTCACTTAAAATGGAATAGTATAAAACATTACGGTTTAACACCGAGAATCGTGTAGTGAGATCTTTGGTTAACGTGTTAACCCGCTGAATGAAGATTATTATAGTATCTGGTAGTCAGTGCAAGAACTTGGGAGTGGAAAGCCTCCTAGATTACTCACTTGGTATTGGTGCTTTTTGTAAGAGAAATCCATGGTGTGAGAAAAACAACACCTTGTTTACAAGGTGATATATGGAAAAAGAAGGACAAGTGCTTTATGGCTCCTAAGGTAAGCTTTTCCCACCAAAAGAGCTAATTCTAGGTTGGCAGTATATTTGCAAAGGTTGAAATTAAAGTTTCATTGGCCATTTAAAGAAATGTAGCAAATCAGTGTTGGATTTTGATATAAGCAAGACATAAAAATAGAACAGCAGCCCAAAACATTCATTGCTCGTAGGAAGACATACAGAGACAAGCTTGCAAAGTACTTCTTGTTGTGTTACAGGTCAAGCTCTGCCAATCTTAAATCAGTTGTGGGAAGAGGAAAATCATTACAAAGTCAGATTTCCTGTACAGAACATCTGGTGAGACCAATAGAGTTACTCATGCAACAAAGAAATTGCAGCAACCGTAGACATAGGCTGCATTAAGAACAATTAAATTTATTATATAGTGGCCAAGAAGAACACGAAATGACATTATTTCTGAGTTGCTGGGGTGAAGTGAAATATGTGGTTCATCTCATGTAGTAAAAGCAAGAGTTCTGCCAAAATAGCAATGAACTACCCACCTTTTTTTCTGCTGCTGAATGTTCTCAGGGCCACCAGTGACAAAGATCAGGGCAGTGGCAGTCACTGGTTCCTACTGCCTTCGTGGCACTGTAAGTCACAGCAGTCCACCTGGGTCTGCTGAAGCAAAAGCTGATTTTCATCTCTCATGGGTCTTCTCTCACTTCTGTGAGGCTCTGCCACAGACCAGACTATCTCCTGTGCCCAAGTTTCCATTTATTCAGCCATCTCGCCATCTGGGTCTTGACTACTGCAGATATAAAGTAAATCAAAGGCATTTTTTAAAGCTTTTTTCCTCATTGAATGAAGCCCTTCCTCCTCACTTCAGCCTCATGTTGAGATTGTGTCCAGGTGACAGACAGGATAGCAATTTTTTCCACTAGTCAAAAAGAAGACTTACTTCAGACTATTCCTTAAAATTCTCATAATGTCCACTTTCTCACTATACCTTTTTAAAAAGTCGAACAAGAGTAATCAGAAATCAAGCACAATATGTGCATTGGAGAGGTGGTTTCCTTGAAAATGGTGAATGAATTAATGTATTTTTTCAAAGGGTGAGCATGAAGTCTAATTAAGATCTGGCTTTTCATAAAAACATGGAAATCATGTGCAGGGTGTTCTTAGCACTGATTTCAACTACCGGGAATTAGAAAATGGAATTAGGTTGCAATATGCTGCATTTGGATGATTGACTTCTTAATGACTGATGAAAAGAGAAAAAGTAGTTAGGCAGAAAGAGTACCAAATAAATTTGGGTTGGTTTTTTGCTATGAAAAAATTCTGAAGATGCTGTGTCCTATATCTGTATGGATAGACCATAGAAGAAAAGCATAACTTAAAACTGATGTCATCACAATTATTGCTACTCTGCACCTGCCTAATTTCTAGTTGCTTAATTTAGTTGTTTAACTCCTCTCCAGACAGGATTTTAATTTATGGTATCTGTTGCCCTTTCCTTGGTATTTTCTAAAATTCATAAGAAATGGAACCAAAACAATAAATACCTGGGTAAAGACACTGCAGAAACCTTTCTAACTTAGAAACATTTTATTTTAATAAGCTACAGTAGAAATTAGTAAAATTAAATAATTTTTATGCAAATCAGCACAATATTGTATTTTTATATGGTGAGGAAGCTATGTTTGTTAATGGACACAAGAATATCTGGGGGTGGATGTTTAAAATGATAAGTTTATCATGTGGATACATTTCATTCCTCTCCAAAATAATATCAAATTGAAAGTACCTTAGAAGAATTAGATGACTGTATGATTCCACGGAAACAGTATCTCTTCCCCTATTATAGATCATTAGGTGGTTAACAATGTGAATGAATGCGGCTGCTCCTGCAAATCGTTTTCAATTAGCTGTTGAAATAGAAAACTCATCTGAAAAACTGCTCTAAAATAATAACACAAGTTCCCCAAGTGAGCACTTTGTTACTGAACAACAAGAGCAGTCCTGTAGTTTAAGCCACTAGAGACAGTTATAATTAATGCCCAATTTTTCACAGGCACATTTTTTAATATATTTTGTCAGGGTATTGGCATTTTGTCTGAAAGTTGCAGCTTTAGTCCACACAGTATATATAGATAGAAGCAAGGTGTGATGTTAAATCTGTAAGTGAACTCCACTTGGTTAAATTCCAAAAAAATTATTTTATTTAAAAATTAACTTTCTGTCAATGCCAATGAGTCTTCTCTAGAATAACAGCTCTGAACAGAAGGTTAAGTACCATTGCTTCATATATACCACTTCTTGATATTCTTCTTGAGATCTCATACTTCTCTTTCCTGAAAAGTAAAATATTACCCTATCTTGAACCACCAAAATGATGAGCTGTTTTTCACTGACTTGTACATTGGCCTTTTAAAACACTGATTCTGGGGACTGGCAGATCCGGTGGGTAATTCTGGCTTATAGTAAAGGATATGCACAGTGTTTACAGTAGTTTAGAAAACATGCCAAAATGCAGTTTTTTAAAATTGTCAGATTCACATAGGTATCTTGTTTATTGTAGAAGGTTAATACCTGTACTCTACCTGTCTAAACAGAGCAGTTGACTGATTCATTGTTAATGCTTCCCAAGGAACCCATACCCTAGAAGTGGGACACTAGAGAAAACTACTAGTCTGACATCTTTTTGTTTGTGACAACGAAATTATCTGCAAACCACAAATTGTTTAGGGCTTCAGTGTGTTGCTAGGTATTTAAGGTCTAGAAAAAAAACCTTCTAATTCACACAGATTTGTACTAATATAGTAGCATAATTAAGGAAATCACCCTGCAAATGTCTGCTGCAGGCACATAAAAAACATTTGCTAGAAATCTGTGTGATGCAGACTGTTATGATCAAGATCCCTTAAAGAATTCTGTGTTGCTTCTGTTCATCTGTATTTTTTTGTCAGAATGGATTTTATTGCCATTGCATTGTTGTGATTTAATGCTGCTTGTTCATATAATGTAAAGTTAATCTTTAGCTGTTTTAACACCAGAATGGCATTTCTGTTGTCCTCAGACCCAAGAATTTTCAGCTAGTGCCTATGTAATACTATCAATTGCAATGTCTTATCAAATTTCAGTTTCTCTCCATGAATCCTCACTCAGAGATCAAACAAGCATCTGTCAAACTTTGTTGTCCTATAACTCTACTGTTTAAGATTTAGCTCTACAGTCTTTTATTGCTCTGATGACGTGTTGGCCTCTATTGCTACCAGCCCATTATGTGGGTCTACAACACACAGCTATTACCTTTACTGTAGCTGGGCTGAAAAGTTATATTGGCCAGCCAGACACAGAAGTTGAAGTGAGAAATTAAAGGATATTTTTACTCATTTTATGCATTTATGCAACCCTGGAAACAGGGATAATAATAGGGTATATTGAGCGGAAATAGAGCAGCATGGAGTGCTGAGATACAGGAAACAGAGCAAAGATACTGAACTAGAAGTAAGGTTAGCACAGAAATGGTCTTCTTTCCCTCTTACGTATGCTGCATAAAAAGAGCTGTAAGTTCTAGTTTAAGACTTAAGACTATCATTATTTTAAGAATACTTGTAGGACTAAGAAAAGTAATACACAGATATTCAGCAAAATAGTTCTGTTTGTGAAAAACAGCTAAGAAATGTTAGAGGTGATAGAATGACACACAGAGTGTCATTTGGACTTTAGCTCTTCTTTGGGAGCCAGCTCAGACTCTGATTGCTCATGTGCCATCCGCGGCCTCAGAGCTCAGGAGTTACTGGGATATAACGGTGCTTTCCCTTTCTGAACTCAGGTCTGTGAGAATCACAATGAATTGTGATTCTTGCTTGCAAGCTGATGGAAGCCACAGCTGTAGCATTTCTCAGACCTCTCCTGGAGAGAATGAGCATCTCTTCATTCTAAGTCTCACCCTGGGTATTTTCTTTTACAAAAATTTGAAGCTCTGTATTACTTTAAAGGAGTATCTACTCTTCTATCAAAATTGTCTCAAATCAGTCTATGTGCTCAAAACCTATTAACAGGGCATGTGTGCTATGGTTGCAAAAACCTGCTTTCCTTAGTAAACTGGGCCAAATACCTCTAAGAAGCCAAATAAAAGTTTAATCTTTTAGAAATGACATTTTAAAAAAATAATTTTTTGTAGACAAGCCTACCAAATTTAATATCATGTTACTTCTACTGTTCAAAGGTACAGGAATAAATAAGAAATTATATTCTTTACATGAATTTTTGACTCTTTCTCCATGCTTCTACATGACAAGTATGATTTTCCATCAAGCTGTTTAGAACACCTGAGATATTCCCCAGCAAATGACTGCCTTGTCTTCTTCAGAGCTGAGTCAATATTGACACCAACCAGGCATGCATCACCATGACATTCAGATGCATTTCACATTTTGATTGAAGTACAAACCACTCCAGGCTGTCAGACACATGTAGTCCAGGTAGGATGCATGTATTCTGCTTTGTAATTTGGCAAGAGAACTATAAACTGGCTAAATTTTAGTCAAGGACCAAATATTCAAGAATCTGGAGATGACGGAGAGCCCTGATAATATCAATTCTGTTTTAGAGTTGCTGCTCACAACTTTGTTTTGTAGCTTTTCTTGAAGAGTACAAAAAACTTCTCCTAAGAACACTACATGCCCAAGAGAAGGGACCATGAAGTAAACAAGTTGACTTCTGAATACTGAAGCAAAAAGGAAATAGCTGTGTAGATATGAGGCCTGTTGGACAGCTTTATAAATAGCAGTCAGTGGATCACAAAACTTACGACAAAAAAAACCCCAAACAAAACAGCACAGTCTTTTTTTTTTTTAAATAAGGTTTTTAAAAATATATACTTCTACTATTTTAAAGTTATCATTCATGTGCTATGGGGGAACTTTCTAAAACTGAAAAAATGTTTATCTTCTAGAGACTGTTCTCAGTAGAACCTGGCAAAAAAAGCTGTTCAAAGAAAGGCAATGATACAGTAGTCACATGAAATAAGCAGAATATTTAAGAGGGCAATACTTTCTTTTGCTGGTTCCTAAACTTCATAAAGCAGTGTGAATGCAAAACCCCAGGACACAACTGGCTAGATTCATAAGCAAGAAAAGGAAACTGGAAGTGATACTGCCTTTCATCCAAAAGTCCAGTCACTAATGCATTCATGTGGGAGAAGGCACTAGACAGAGAAGACCTGTGCCTGTTTGAGGAGATTTTTAGTAGGGATTTTGGAATAAACCTCCTTGTTTTGTTTCATGTAAGTGTTCACTGAGTCAGAATGACTCAAGTCTGATACGTAAACCAGGAGCTGGGGAGGTGGGGCATGCTAGACTTTTAATCCCTGTTCAGACAGACATTTAACATTCTTAAAGTGGAACAGCTAAATCAGAGAAGAGCACCCCAAATATCCTGCAAAACTCTGGTTATATCAGACCTGTGGGAAGTGTTGAGCCTACGAAAAGTAAGATGTCTCCCCTTACGGACTGTAACTGATTGGCTACTGGACAAAACAGCAATCCCCGTTGTTTTCTGCTTTGTTATCCTAATATTTTCTTTCCTTTCAGTTTGGCAGCCAATCTGATAAATAAAAATCAGTTATTGGCACAGATTTTCTCAGAATTCATGGATAAGTTTTAAGACATGATGATAATGCCAAGAAATTAGTTTCAGTTCTAATTTTCTGAACAGAAACTGCGAAGCGAACACATGATTAAAGAATATAAAGAAATTTAACAATGTAACAGTGTGTCACTTTAAGGAGAAAGTGATTGGTCCAGAGTTGCTGATACCTCAGCAGAAATTTTGAACAATATTGTGCTAAAGGAATATTACATTTAACAGATTTTCTTTCTTTATTGCCTATTCTAAGTTTTGGGGTTTTGGATGATGAGAAAATTCTGCTTAGAAGCTTAGTAATGTGTTTCTATGTTTATTCTTCAGGTATTTTTAATATCTTCCCAATAGCAACTCATTGAGAGGTAATGTGAGTTATTTTACGATTTCAAAGTAGAAATATCATTTATCACTTCCAGTACTATCTGCAATAGTTTAAAAGGTGCATTGGAACGTTGTACTTCTACAATGTTTTAACTCACTCTTTTGGAGTTGTCTTCTTCTCTTCTCTTCTCTTCTCTTCTCTTCTCTTCTCTTCTCTTCTCTTCTCTTCTCTTCTCTTCTCTTCTCTCTTCTTTTCCGGAATTATCCTCTTTTGTCTGCTCAAATGAATGTGGTTTGCTTGTGGGATCCTATATGAGCAATGGTTAATATTTTGCATGAGGTAATTAATTTTTACAAATCACAACAAAAGGAAGCATCACAGAATAAATTTTCACTTCCTGTTAACAAGGGCACATGCTGTTGGATATCTGTTCACCATATTTTAATGAACTACAATATCTATCTTGGTAAAATAACATATCTTTCTTTCTCTGACAAGGCTTGTGAGAGAGGCAAACCAATCTAGCAGTAGGCTTCTTGCAGTATAGCTGTTGTCAGTATGACAACTGCTGTCAATAAGACAACTGCTCCAATAGATATATATTACTCACTTTTTTAAAAAAGCAGTAAATGTGACTGTAAACTTTACCCAGTAGTGTAATTTTTCAGCAGGGGTCTCCAGGTCATTTGTTGAGTTGGTGTTATGTCACCTTTCATGCTATTTAAGGCTTCTGCCAATATAACAAAGCCTGGCATCAACTCAGTGGAACAATGTTCTTTACTACTGAATTACTTAATTGAGTGAAGTGGATGCAGAGGCTAAACCAAATAGCTGTTTGCTTGGATTTTCTTTACTACGTGGATTACACACAGCAGTAGACATTTTGGATTGAATTTCTTCAAACGGGAATGATAAAAATCCAATAGACACAGTGTATGCCCTGTGTCTCTGCTCTGAGAACTGGGTGAGCGGTTGCAATAAATGGATGTACATAGTATCATTTTTCCAAGACCAATTTCTTAAATAAAAACTAAATTATCTCAAGTCTTATTTCTTTATGTTAATCTACTGAACTTCTTTCAACCTGAAGTTACCATGAAAAACTGTCGGGAAAAAAAAATTTTAAGAAAGATTTTTCTTTTGCTTCCAAATGAAAAAACTGGATTCGTAGCTCTGTAGCCATTTTCACTCTGATACAGCTCATCCAATTCAAACACTTCTTGTAACTTCAAGCAGTTTAGACTGTGTTTTCATCTGGTGAGTTAGGGTAATGTTGACAGGAGAAATACATACACGCTGATGAGACACTGCCTCTCCTAGATGCTAATTTTTTATTATTATTCTGCATAATGATATGTTGGAAGTGTTTAAAAAGGTAATTTATGGTTTGGGTTGGTGTTTTTCTCCTCATTTACAGAAGCATACTTTTAAAGACTGGAAGCTTATGCTTTCTTCAGGGTTGCGTACTTTCATATTGTCTCAAAAAGGACACTATAAACATGTTACATGTGCCTAACAAGCATTACAAAATAATGTTATAAACAGATTAGATCACTCCTTAGTGTTTATACTTGTGCCAAATTCCTGAAGCTATGATACTGTAAGAACAAGCCACAGCAGACTAAATGCAATCAATTTTACAAGTGTACCTTATGGAATATATGAGTAAACCATACATGTGTTGAATAGTGTTTGTGTTGCAGATGTTCATTTAGTATCTGTTTGTGCATTCATAGTTACAGTCTTCCCATCTGAACATATCTATTCTAATGAAGCTTTGGCAGCAGCTACAGTTGCAATGTCATGCAGGTTGGTACTTGCTGTCTGTGTCTAGAGCCTCAAAGAATAACAAACAATATTAAACAAACCCAAACTTCAGTGCTAATGAGCAAGACCTCCCCACTCTGCTACTGACATAAAAAATCAGGTTTTTTACTGACATACAAAATCAGGACGAGACAATTGCCCTCTGATTCCCAGATCACATTCAAACAGTGACCAGACACAACATGGAGTTTAGCAGAGTTTAAAATAAAAATAGTAATAAAAGAATCATCATTAGGTGTATTTGTCACTATAGTTTAGTAGTGCTTTCCCCAGCTCTTTTAACCTGCAACAAGCAATAGAAGCAGTTTGGACCATTGAGGGATACAGCAATCAGTTGATTTCTCTGGCATAGATTGTGCTTTTTAAGACAAAACCCAGAAACTGATGAGAGATTGCTGTCAATACCTCTAGAGGCGAAGGAACGTCTCTTTAGCAAGTGAGTCCCAGGCCAATAAACAGTAATAACAGATGAAGTAATTCAGACTAGTTAACTTTCAAGCTTTGCTGTACTGCTATAGTCAACAGTGCATGCATGCTGCCTAACTGCATGAAATACAATTGTTCTATCAGCTTCTGCTAAGTTTTTCTTTAGAGTGTATCATATGTTTGCAGTTTTCCCTGGTTTTTTGGGGGGTTTTTTTTGTAATTATGGGGACTACTTACTATGCTTTATTAATTTGTGTTTTAGAGTTATGAATGCATATTAATTCTCACTTCATAAACTCTGGTTTGCTCCCATACCTCTCTGGGATGGTGTGAAAACATGACACTCAAACCAATTTGTCCAAGGACTTAGGGCTTTGCAGAACAGACAGTATGCAATTGTGCACCACTGGAATGCACAAACTTAATTACAAAAATGTGCAGAGTTGATATTCGTTTTGTTATTTCAGAATTTTTCAATGTTTTACCTTGTAATCTTAATATCCTCTTTATGTTTATCTTGCTTTAGAAGGAACATAAACACCTGCAATGATTTCTCAGTAGGTAGATTAGTAGTTGAAAATACATGTTTCATGTAAACGGACTACTGCTTAGAATAAGTTCCACTCTCTGGTTCCCACCTTTTGCTCCATTTTCTGCCAAATACTAAGAATATTTATTTCTAACTTTTTTCTTCCTTCTTTGGCAGAAGGGCACAATTTAGTAATTGTTTAACTACTAAACTGCAATAAAAAAATGATTTAATGGCATAATCACAAAGCAGCAATTATTTAATTACTAACAGGTTTTTTCCTTCACTTCTCTAAGGTTCCAAACTACTCTGGAAGCATCTCAAGGCTAAAGATACTATTTAAAATGAATAGAATATTTTCCAGGCTAAACACAGTACTCAAATTTTAGAGCTTAAGTTCACACAGGGTTGGACACTTCACTTATTCATCTGAAAAAATACCTATATTTGAGAGAGAATTTACACTAACTAAACTGTGTATTTCTGAAGGCAGTTATGGTAGATAATACAACAATCAGTTGTGAGAAGTATGGGCTGAAGAAGTTGAGATATAGATTACATATGTTTAAGTTCTTTTCTATTATTTATCTTTAAAAATGACCAGAAATATTTTCATATTTTACTAAAGGATCATACTTTGGTGGTGGGTTTTGTTGTTTGTTTGGTTTTGGGTTTTTTGGTTTTGGGGTTTTTTGATGTTTGGGTTTTGTGGTTTTGGAGGTTTTTTTGGTGTATGGGTTTTGTGGTTTTTGTTGGTTTGTTTTTGTTTTTTTTTTTGTTTTGGTTGTTGTTGTTGTTGTGGGAGTTTGTTTTTTGTTTGGGTTTTTTTTGTTAGTTGGTTCGTTGGTTGCTTGGTTGGTTTGGGGTTTTTTGTTTGGTTGGGTTTTGGTTTTGTTTCTTCTTTGTTTTGTTGGGTTTTGTTTTTTAATTAGTGTAGAATGGACAGCAAAACTGGAAAAAAAAACAAATTCAAACTCAGGAGCATTCTTAGTTGGTGGCCAGGGGGAGACCGCACTATAGACAAAAAGGCTTGAGAAAAACTGCATTTCTTAGTCACCTTTCGATTCAGAGATTTTCATATGCAAATTCCGAGGCGAGTGAAACCGCAGCTCTTGGAGGTGCTGTGCTCCAGGGCTGTTTTCTCCAGCGACTGTGGCTCCATTGCCGAGGTAAGGCTGTGTCCAGCAGTTCTGTGACATCCCACTGAAAATAATGGGAATGTTTTACTCAATAAAGCTTTAGACCAGTTGATCATGTATTTCATTGATATTTAACCCAGCGGGTATATGAGAACACAGGTGCACAACGAACCTTCAGTCTGAACAGCGTTTAGTATCTATGCTGCTCCGCTGACTGCAGCAGCACGCTGTGTGCTATATTCTCCGCTGTCTGTATTGGATGTAAACTTTGGGCACAGCTGTCCCTGGCTTTGTTCGGCCACAGGGCTGTGGGAAGCTCCTGGTGCTGCTG
>NW_008236184.1:3815469-3816873 GCF_000691975.1 Corvus brachyrhynchos
GGCAGGAGAGCTCCGGCAAGAAGCCATGAACTGCCGAGCCTTTGCCCAACAAATGGCCCGGGGACCTGCGGCCTGGCCAGGTGAGGTACACACAAAGACGTGGCAGGAACCAACGACCCCCCGACTTTTGTGCCCTTAGACTGTGAGGGTATAAAAACCCAGAGGGCCCTCCTGAGAGGCACCCAGCTCGAGTTGCTATTTTATTATTCAGTTTCTACACCATGATTAAATTATTTTAAGGATCAGGAAAGGATCAGGATGTCTGAGAGATTGCTATGTGAGACCTGTGGCCGACCTGGTAAGGAAATGTGGTCTGTGTGAGTGTGG
Source organism: Corvus brachyrhynchos (assembly GCF_000691975.1). Lineage (NCBI taxonomy): Eukaryota > Metazoa > Chordata > Aves > Passeriformes > Corvidae > Corvus > Corvus brachyrhynchos. The sequence continues at coordinate 3,815,797 of NW_008236184.1, forward strand.
GAGGTGCAGCTACCAAGGGGCTTTGGTCCCAGCTCAAGTGGTGCAAATGTGACAGCCAGAGTGGTTCCTGGGTGGTGGAGCATACAATCTCAGAATGGTTTGGGTTGGAAAGGACCTTAAAGATCATGTAGTTCCAACTCCCCTGCTGTGAGCAGGGACATGTTCAATAACACCAAGTTGCTCAGAGCCCCATCCAACCTGGCCTTGAACACGTCCAGGGATGGGACAGCCAGAACTTTCCTGAGCAACCCATTCCAGGGCCTCACCACCCTCACAGTAAAGAATTTTTTCCTAATATCTAATCCAAACCTACTCTCTTTCATTTTGAACCCATTCCCCCTTGCCCTGCCACTACATGCTTGTGGTAAATAGTTTTGCTCCATCTTTCCCATAAATTCCCTTCAGGTACTGAAAGGTTGCAATTAGGTTACTCTGAAACCTTGTTTTTCCAGGCTGAACAATCCCAATTCTCTCAAGCCTTTCCTCATAGAAGAGGTCTCTGTACCTCTGATCAACTTGGTGGCGTTCTCTGGACTTGCTCCAACAGGTCTATGTCCTTCCTGTGCTTGGGACTCCAGAAATAGATGCAGTACTTGAGGTGGGGCCTCACCACAGTGGAGGGGAAGAATCTCCTCCCTCCCATGCTGCCCACACTGCTTTGGATGCAGCCCAGGCCATGTTTGGCTTTCTGACATTGTCTGACATTGACAGCTCATGTCAAGCCTTGAATCCACTTGCACTCCCAAGTCCTTCCTGGCAGGGCTGCTCTCGATCCATTCAGTCTTCAGCCTCTCTTGATACTGGCTGGTTTCCCTAATAGCATGGCAGTGGCCCTTTGTGCCCTCACCAAAGCGGTGAGCAGCCAGCGCAAGACTGGGCTGGGACTGCTGGGCATGAGGCCTGGCCCGTGGCAGCAGTACAGTACTGGGGCCTGAGGCCCAAAACCAGCAGCAGTTCCTGGTACTGGGGATATGAGAACCTGCGCATGGTGGCGGTGCTAGAGCACGGTGTGAGGCCCGGCATATGACGGGTACCGGGGTGTAAAGCACGACACACGACGGCGGTGCCGTCCCGGGG
>NW_008236184.1:3817649-3892496 GCF_000691975.1 Corvus brachyrhynchos
GTGCCTTCTCATGGCACAGAGGGCAGCGTTGGCTGGTGAGGTTTGTGTTTGAGGAAAGTTGGTTTATGTTTTGGTTTTTTACAATTTTCAGGTGCAGTTTCAGCTTGGTCATTGTTTCTTCGTTACTAAACAAATGCAGCCCTCGATTAAAAGCCAATTGTTCCCAGTCTCGGTGGAGCTGTGGATTGCACACCCTCATCAAATAATGTGGTGCAAATTTATGTGCCTGTATGGGACGTTATCTGAGAAATACAACGTGTAGTCGTCCATTGTATCATCTGTGTTGTAAATAAGATAACTTCTCTGGGCATTTGAAATGCAGGTATTAAAGTGGGGGGGAAAATTACTTGAGTAACAGATGATAGTCTTACGAGGCGTGGCTGAGGTCACTTGGTCTGTTCAGCCTCAAAAGAGGAGACTGAGGGGAGACCTCATTGCAGTCCTCATGAGGGGAAGAGGAGGGGCAGACGCTGATCTCTTCTCTGTGGTGACCAGTGACAGAACCCAAGGGAATGGTTTGAAGTTGTGTCAGGGGAGATTTAGGTTAGATATTGGAAAAAGATTCTTCACCCAGAGAGTGGTTGGGCACTGGAATAGTCTCCTTAGGGAAGTGATTACAGCACCAAACCTGACACAGTTCAGAAGAGTTTGGTCAATGCTCTCAGACACATGGTGGGATTGTTGGAGATGTCATGTGCAGGACTAAGAGTTGGACACTGTGATCTTTGTGGGTCCCTTACAACTCAGAATATTCTATGATTCTATTATGGAAGGGTGACAAGGCTAGTCTGAAAAATTTGTGGTTAGTGTAAATGTCCTCACTCTTTAAGCTCGCTATCAGTTTCATATTAGTTATTTGATTTTAAGCCAATCCAAGGAAGTTTTGAGTATTGCAAGGCTCACTTGAGCTTAACAGTGGAACAGATAAATTTCCATCTGAAGTAATAACTGTTTTTTCCAATAATTCTTAAGTCCCATTGGGGCTGCATCTACCATGATTTTCTGTAGTGCCAGTTTCTGTCCATCCTTAGGGTGCTCTTCTACAGATCATTCTGCTGTTTTCACTACAGGTGTTACTCTTGATACATTTACTAACATTATATCTTTTTTTGTTGTTTCTGTGTGAGACCTTTTAAGTCCTAGCTTTAAAAAAAGAGGTTATAAATACAACTAGCTTTTAATAAAGTTAGGTATTTTTGAATCTAACTACCACCATAAAGATGGCTAAACTAGTGCTTCTAAAACAATTACTTTATCAGAAACTTGTTGCTGTTTTGTGCAACGAGCTCTCATTTTTTGTCTTTTATCAGGTTTTTAGTTCACCACTTTTCTAGTAACTATAATAGTGTTCCAGGGACTTGCAGTTTTGCAGATTGTTGGTTATTAGTGCCTGCCTGATGAACTTCCATGGCTATGCTTAGTTTTAGATGAGCAGTTGCTTTTAAAGCAATATCTTGACATAACGTAATGATATTTTAAAAATGTTTTAAAGGACTTGTTCATGATTTTGATGCTTTACCTTACAATACTGGTTTCAACACTTTCTTTGAATCTATGCATACAGCATTGCATTGGAGTTTTGGATCTCTCAGATGCATGGACTACCTTTAAGGAAATGTGTGTATAAACATATATATGTGCTTATACATATTAAAAAATGAGGAAGATAAAGTCTATTGTCAGTCGGTTTGCTTTTCTTATACTGGTGTCTGCACCTCCGCTGGGAATATTTGAGCAGGATGGGGGAAGGATTCACGGTTGGTTTTGTCTTTGAGAGCAGCTGCTAGCAGGATTCCTAGAACACATTTTGTGGGTTAATGTAGTTAAAGAAGCTAAAAATTTGGAAGCTGTTTGTACTCTAAAAATGGATGTAGATGTTTCATTTGGCAATGGAGACCACTTGCAGGAGCTGTTCCTGCACACCTCCTCTAATCAAATCCATTACCCCCTACTGCAATTTTGATTGTTCAGGCTACAGATTTTTGACCTCTCAATTGTGCCAATAAAACTTTTACTGGGCCAGGTTATTTTTAACCTGCTCTGCTTCACACCATAGTTTTGTGCAAAGTCGTGCTGGCACAACTGAGGAAGCAGTGCAGGAGCCGGGCAGGAACTCATTAGGCCAGCTTTCTTCCCAGGAAAGAAGTAGTCAGGGAAAGCTTGGCTTCAGATTATAGCATTGAAATTTTAAAAATTAGGTTAAAAGATGTGAAATTAATCTTGATACTTGCCTTTTAAAAGCTGCTCTGCATTTTGAGTCGCTTTCCTGATTCATAAAATGAAGTATCTATAAGAGGTGTCACCAGTTACTTTGTGTCACTTTCTAAAAGCACATGGCTATGTTATCAAATTACTTTTAACTGTATTTAAGAAAAAAATCAGCTGTGTTACAGTGTAGGTGAGGTTATCACATGTGTCTTTTTAGAATTCGGCTAACATATGGATTGCTTGTGCCTATTTTGTGTTTTTAATATAAATTGCATTGCATCCTCCAAGCACATTTTATAATTTATTACTTTTTTCCCCTGAGGTCAAGTAAAATTAAATTCCGCAAATAAAAACTGCTCATTTATGTTGTCTGTTCTATAAAAGAAGTCTCTGAAATAGCAATTTATTTTGCCTTAAAGTCTGTTAAACTTCGTGTTATTAAAAAAAAAAATGTTCTAAAGAGTGTCCTACAGAAAAGAAATTATAGAGTTAAGCTTGATTCTCTTTCCAAGACCTGGCATGTAGCCCATGTCATCTCTGTCAAGTGGAAATTCACTTCAGAATCTTCCTTTTTTCCCCATATAAGAATTTAGTTTAGTATCTTGTTCTCTTCTTTCCTAGCACCATGTCTAGCTTCAGCGCCCTAAACTGATGGAGGAAGCAAAGAAGGAGTTTAGCTTTGCTACTTAATTTTATCTCAAGACTTAACATGTGCTAACACCAGCATTCCCATTCTCATACCAGTAGAGGATGATTCTGTCTGCTTCCCTGTGATGTTACAGACTAATTATTTCTGCAGTCTTATTAGATTATTGGTACTCTGTAAAGAAATAGCAAAGTTTCTTATTTATTGTTCTGTTCAGAAATACTTTCAAGATTATGTTAAAGAATGTTAAAAGAAAGAAGAAAACTTTATTTGCCATCTCTGTTCATTTAAAAAACAAATAAAACCAGTTGTGATAGGAGATGCTGGTATTAATTTGGTTAATTCCAAAAGGTGCATATTTTTCTTTACTGTATTTGTACATGAGTTATTTTTACTGCAACAGAAAGTCTACAGGCATGAGGGACTCTATCAATTAAGACTCGATAAAAATTTCTCATATATCTCATTAATGAAAGCAGTATGCAATGCATTGTAGGTATGGCTTGGGGATTTTGCTGTTGTGTAGTTTTTTGTTTCAAATGTTTTTTGTGGGTAGTTTGCTTGTTGTTGTTGATATTGTTTTGTGGGTTTTTGGGAATTTTGTGTAGGTTTTGTTGGGTTTTAAAGAAAATGTGACTGTATGGGAAGCCCAGGCAAAATCTTGGAGAATTCCAGAGGCTGTGGTAGGTTTTGGATTAGGGTGGGGTTTTGTTTTGTCTGTGTTGGGTTTTTTAAGATGCAAAGAAAAGAAAGCTGTGATCAGTGTTTCACTAAGTCAGTTGTGCCAGGTAAATTATGTGCTTTGTAGAAGGCCCTTCACATTTCTTGTGAATTACTTACCTGGAATAGGAGTATTTTTTAGAAGATACCTTTCACTGTGGCTTCCACTGAGGCTTCCTCTGATAGTTACTGGTGTTTTATACAAAAATAGGTTAAATTCTGTGGAAGATGTCTTTGGTCTTTTCTCTTCAATAGGAAAGATGAGCATTCAAGTAATTGTCAGAATGGTGATGTGGCATCAATCTTTGAAGATCTCTTGTATCAGATCATGTTTGATCTATAAAGAACAGGAAGGGAGGGAGACCATTCTATGGGAATTACTGAGAACTGCAGTATTCCTTACTGAACAGTGAAGCATTTCATGAAAGTACTGATTGTTTGCCTATGTGTGTTTTTTGGTTTTTTTTACTGTCTAGTCTCAAGATGGCAGAATTATTTATGGAATGTGAAGAAGAAGAGCTAGAACCCTGGCAAAAGAGAGTGAGAGAAGTGGAAGAGGATGATGAGGATGATGATGATGAGCCAATCTTTGTTGGGGAAATCTCAAGCTCAAAGCCAGCTACTACATGTAAGACAGCACTTTTCCATAATTTAAAACAGAAATTTCAAGGTATAGAAAGTTAAACTTAGTTTGAAAGTATAGAATTTTTAACAGTATGACTTAAGAAATTCCACATCTTAAAGCTGTACGTCTGTCTCACTGAAAATTAGAATTCTTAAGAAATTCTATCTGAACCCCAGGTTCTGGTTACCTCTAACCGTAAATCTCTGAGGTCAAAATAAGGACATTTGAAGGTTTTAGCATTAGTGACAGAGTTTAGAAGCCAGTATATACAAGGCTGAAACCATGCATGCAATTGCTCTCGGTATAGTTAATATTTAGTTATATATTTGGGAGTCTCTGCCTGCTGAAAGAATATGCATGAATTTAAGTCTTCCTGTTACAGTCTTTTTTTTTTTTCCCTCCACCCCTCATTTCATATGTTGGTGAACATCATTCTGGCAAAACCAAGGTAACTGTGTTAAGTGTCTGTAGTAAAAGCAGAATCTGGAAAGTGATTAATATGAAAATTCTGAAAATTTCACTTCATCTGTGAAGTAGGAGATTTTTTTTATTGATAAATTTACCCATCCTTTGTGAAATAGAGAGGTTTTTTTCATCAAGTTCTGGAATTTTCTCCTAAATTCAGGCAGTGCAGGGAGTGAGGTTAGGTGGTTGTGATGACAGGAGATGTGTCTGGATTCCACGTTTGTCCTATGCTTGGGCTTTGGCAGGTGAGTAAAGAGGAACATTTCTTTTTGTTGTTACTTTAATTAACTTTAGTAATTTTTGATTTCTGTGTATCCATCTTGTATCAATTTTCAAGAGCTTTGACTTAAGGTTTCCTTAGCAGTCACATACCCAAGACTTTGCCTGGTAAGGTTTACTGCTCGCAGTTTCTGCCTCATCTCTGCTATGCTTGTATCCAAGATTTCCTAGTAGTTTTCTGAAGGTCTGTAATTTGCAGTGAAGGATCTCAAGACACAATGTTACACTAGACTGTCTGTCACACTGTTGCATGGATTTCAGACCTGTTATTAGCTGTTCAGTCCTTTTATTTCACAATACTTTCATCTTGTATCTATTACTTTGTTGCTCACTAGGATAGTAAGTTTAAGGCTTCTTACACTAGGTTAAAAAAGTGAAAGCATGATTTTAAATATTAAAAGAATACTGAATCTGATACTTAAGTTCTCTCACCTGAAAATATTTTTTAAGAGTATTTTAAAAATACTCTGGATACCCTGAAAAATGTGAAGAATATTTTAAAATTATTCTACATTTTCTGCAGTTACAAACTTTTAGGATGTCTGAAATACATTCTAACTGTTTTCTGGAAGGTCCAGAGACCTCTGATTGCTGTTGGTCATTGGCAGTAGGTCATGGCATAGGACAGCTATTAAGGCACTAGCATGTGTTTTAACAATAAATATGCCAAGTTTGATTGCAATTGTTGCCTCAAGATTTTTTTGTAGTCAAAGGATAGAAATAATTCAGGTGAAAACTATAATTTTGGTATGATTCTGTGAACTTCAAGAACTTTGGTAAAAGATAGAGACTTAAAATATTTGCTTCTTATTCTAGTGCTGTCGGTCCTGACACAAGTAAAATCACTTATGGTATGACTTTTTACTTTATCTTCTTTCCTTCCCTTTCCTCAACTTTTCTCTTTTTAATCTTCTACTTCACTATCAAAAACAGCTATGGAAGAATGGCCTCAGTTCTTCTCTGGCTTGTAAGTAGTACTACCTGGCACTAGTCAGGCTTCAGTTTGTTATTGGTGATAGGCAAGATACCGTGAACTCAGCTTCGCTTATCACTGTTTAGTTTGCACCTGATCAGATGAAATATTGATGACAAATAGAAACTCACGTGTAGGTCTTAATTTTTCTGAAAGGTGTAGTTTCTACAATGCTTGCATTTTCTTAACCTTTTCCTGCAAGTACAATTGCTAGTTTTTGTACAGACTGTGTGGAAAACTTGAAGGAAATAGTTAAAACTCCAACTTTGACCTGCTGGCAGAGAGTGGTGTAGAATCAAGTGTCCCTCCTGATGTACTGGGGGATTATTTTGGCTGAGATGAAAAGTAGTTCACACTTTGTTCCCTTTACCTTTTTCTGCAACTGCTCATTATTCCTACGGTTACTACTTGTTGTTCTTGCTTCCTTTTTCATAATGATACAAACCTGTAATTTGTTACTGCTTTAAAATGTAATTCTGCATGTCAGCATGCTTATGCTTCAGTGGTATTTTACCTGAACAGGACAAATAACTCTTTGATGGAAGAGGGGAAAGTGCACATCAAGCCTGTGATGAATTAGTTGAGTTGTGTAAATGTAGTTTATAATTTCAAATAACTGGTTTCCTGAAATGTTCTTTTTAAAAGCAGTAAAACTTGCCTTAGTGAATTAGCATGTGTCCACATCAGACTGTCTTGACTATGCTTTGTGAGACCTAACTTTCAGGATAGCTTTTCTTTTGTAGGTAACGATACTTTAATTTAATTTCACTCTGGAATTCATATATGAGGTATAGATTTGTTAACAATCACAAAATGTATGAGTTCAGCTAAATACCAAAATAATTTAATCATCGTTTGTAGTTACTGTTATGTTGAAGTAAATATAGTATTACTGTTACAGGACCAAATTTCATCATATCTTAAAAAATGCAAGCCTGTTTAAATATGTTGGTTGCAGCTGCTTTTTTGTTAGTGTGATCTAAATGCAGGTGGCAGGTTGAAAGCTGTGATCTTCGGAATTCTACTGCTATTAGATTTATTTATCAACTTGAGAAATGTATACTAATGAGCCATTGCTGGTGGAAATAGCCTTAAGGTTATTAAACACAATGTGTAGGTACTCTAATGTGTGTTGTTTGAGAACCTGATGTAATTTGACCCTGGTTTGAGAAGTTACTTCAAGCCTTGCTGGTTAGATATTGGAGAATCAATCTAATTTCATATGCATATTTTCACAGGTCAGAGCGAGCAACTTGTCAGCAACACTAGTGGAATTAAGAATCTGGGAGTAGAAAAGTATTTTGATTTGATGAGTATTTTTGTAATGTTTTGAAATTGTCAGAAACCTCAGACTAAGTCATAAAATGTCAGGGACTATCAGTGGCGTTAGTTAGGGAGTAAATGTAATTTAAGAAATTGCATGTGCTTCTGCTGAGCTAGAACTCTGGACACAAATTACCATGTAGGATATGTAAGAAAATCAGTGCTCTTGTAATGCAATTCCAGTATGACTCCTTTGGCTGCTGATCTGTTGATTTTCCTTTCACATTGGAAAATGGCTATCATGAAGTCTAAAATCCAGTTTGTAAGTGCTGTATTTTGCTAATACAGAAGCAAATTGTGTTACTACTGGTTTAGAGAAAATGCATCCTTTAATGTAGAGCAGTTCTAGTATTTGGGAAACATTACATACATGTGAGAAAGAGATGTAAATAAATGCACTATAATCAGCAAATTAAAATGTTAATGAAATGTCCTTTTTTTTGTTGTTGTTTGTACTCTTATGTGTGTGTTGATCTGTCTCCAAGAAAATGAACACTGAGATTCTTAAGCGAACTAGCTTAACCAAAGAGGAGTGGAAGATCGTATCCTAATTTGTACAAATTACACTTGGTTTTACCAGGTTTTTGTTGTAGAAATAGTATTTTAATTTATAAGTCAAATCCTAATTGGCTCAATTAATGTATATGAATACAGCTTTTAAATTTGAAAAGCAATGAAGCTATTAATTTATTTGCAATTAAGATAAATGTAACTTTTGACAGATATATTGAACAGAGTCAACCTCAGCTCTCCACGAAGGGGGATACAGAATGGTGCACCCAGTAGAGGTACTTTATTGTCCTAATATGGTAATTAAAACCAAAAAAATCCACAACACTTATGAAACATTAGATTGCAGAATTATTTAAAGATAACTTTGGAATCCTTTGCAGCAGGTCCAGTCACTACATTCAAGTCTGAGAGTCAGCATTACACAACGCCTGCCTCCAGCCCCGGTGCCGTGCCTGCTCTGTCAGTCTTTCCAACTGTCCCCAGACCTGCGACAGGCTTGGTGGGAGTTCAGCAGTTGGCTGTAGCAGTGAATGTTTCAGGAACTTCACAAATACTGCAGAGACCAGTTGCTGGATGTTTGTCAACACAGCAGATGCCTGGGTCAAGTTCTGGCATAACACAGCCTGTTAGCAGACCTGTAACCATTCCAGTAACAACACAGCCAGCATCAAGAAATATCACAGTTCCTGTAGTGGCTCAACCTGTATCCAGGCCAGAGACTACTGCAACAGCGCAGCCTGTGATACTCAATCAGGTAAATCTTTATTCATTTAAAATGTAAGAGGTATGATTACTTTTGGAATAAATTAATGAAGAACATACTGACTCAGCCTAGTGTTTTAAAGATCTGGACTAGATTATAGACTGACTAGCATTAGATAAACTGCAAAGATGCTAGGACCATAACCTTGCACTGGTAAATTAAAATATATATTGGGAAATACTGATTTGGAAGACTCAAAGATGATAGCTTTAGTAAGAGTAAAATGGCATTAAATGAAAATCCTAGATGCTAGAGAAATTACTACTGTTTAGATTCTTTGTGTTCTGTGGAGAAATGATGCAAATTCATTCTCTAAATTTTGCAGATTTCTTTGCTCAGAGATGGATCCTCTGTATTGATAAAATAATTTCATTTTTAAATAGCTTGCATTTAGTGTGTAAAGCAACTTTGTGGGTTTTCCACCTGTTTTTTACAGTGCCTTGCTTGGGATTTTTGGTTCTAAAGAGCATGCTGTAGTGGTAGCTCCTTAGAGAGTTTTTGCTTTTCATTCATGTGGCACAGGAATGAAAACATTGTGAAACAATAGTATGGTAAAAATGTTTAAGCAACCAAAAGTTGCACGATCAGCAGTTGAGACAATTTGGCAACATACTTGTTTTGCTTGAAAAGCCTAAGGGAATTGTGCACTTAGGTCATGTATCATAGACCTTCCTGGTTTGCCACAGAGCCCCAGAATGTTGCCATGGAGGAGTTGAGTTAGATGCTGGTTTTGTTGCATTATCTATTGGACACGTGTGAGAGAAAGAATGAGGATTAAAATTCCATATTTGTATGAGGTAAACTATGATGCAATACCTTTATTGAAAATAATTTACGCTGAAACTGTTCAATGTGCCTATAATACTAGCTACTATGTCAGGTTAAAATGAAGCCTTACAGTACACACCATCTCAGTTGTCCATGCAAATAGCCATACCTGAGGTTGTTTCAGTTGTTAGTCTTTTGGTGTAAATAAAAATCATGCAGCCTAATGGATTCTGCATTTGCTGAGCAGGGAGATCAGTCTGAATGAACAGAGTTAATTAGGCCATTAAAACATACGGACTGGAATTGGGTGTTCTTAAGACTTGTGGATGAATAATTGCTGATGAGAGGCTGTATTTTAAGAAAAACAGAATTAAAACAATGCAATGTAATCATTGCCTATCAACTGGCTAGCTACATCTTTGGCAAATTCAGTAGGAAAAAACTCATACTTGCCGATTTTGAGTCTTCAGCAGTTGATTGATAGTTTGCAGAGAGAAATTGTGGATGTGTCTGGTGAAGTGGCTTAGCTAAATTAGTCTGTCACTGTTAAGAAGGCCTAAGAAATGATATAATTAAAAGTCCAGATATCAGTAGGATATCTAGGTTGCTTCTTTAGTCCTCTTAAACCTGTCTTTTTAAAGCAGGAGAGATTAATACAGGAAGGATTGCTACTTTACATGATGTATACACATATTTCAAATCTGTGAATTTTTTTACAAGTTTACTGATGACATCGTATGCTTTATTTAAATCCTTTAAAAATGTGCTAGTATGTCCTGCAGAGTATTTACTGCAAAAGAAAGCCATCTCCTTTACTTCCCTCACACATACATGCTCATGTTTTTCTTCTAACAGACAAAACTGGTTAGGGGCTTCTGCATTGTTTTTATGCCAAAACCTCAGAGTAAACAGAGGTAGGAAAGCCGAACTTTTCCACGGGGTATATGTAAGCTGCATGTAGCTCATCAAGACAGTGATTTCCTTTAAAGAAAGCATGCAGAGTGCATTTCTTTTTGTGAGACTTCTTTCTCATTCATTGAGTTTATTTATGTCACAGATGAGGCTTTAGTTAAGTATTTATAGTGTTACTTTGTCAAAATCTGCAGGTTGTTTTTCCATGGCAGAGTAGAGAAACAGCTATTTGAAGAAGTTGCAGCCTGAAATAGGACATGGAAAAGGTTCTTTAACTGTGTATTAATCAGTTCTGTCTATTCCAGGTTAGACTGACACGCTTTAGAAAGTAATGCATCCTTTTCTGGGATAACCAGTGCATACAGATTCTGTGGTCTCTTAAAACTTCTGCTGTTAGTTGAAATTATCGTCTTTTACAGTTTCTTTACAGTGCTGACATTTTGATCATGGTTTTCATGAACTCTTAATTTTTTTAAAGCATCTTAAATGTAACATACTGTGTTTTGGATGTTAAGAAATTCTTGAGTACCTTTAGGAAGTTTTGTTTGTGTTTTTTTTCCCTTGCTTAAGACGTGGTAAATCTTCCATCTCTTCAGCTTAACTTTTCTAGATTCAGAACTGTATTTTCACTTTCAGCATTATCTAGAATTTGTTTTCTTGTTTATATTGTTATTACTACTTGAGGATGTTACACTTTTTATGGAGGAAGAAGCTTGGTTGATGTGCCTTTTTCTTGAGAGGTACTATAGTTTAGTTTCTTGGGCAAAGTTCTGTGATTTTTAATCACTCCTGCTGTATTGTCATTTGCTTTCTTAGTGTTATGTGTATACTACCTGTATTTTGGCTCATGTCCTTGGTTTGAATTTTCTTCATTCAAGAGCTCTTTAGGGTTTTTTGGATTCCTCAGCCCCTCCCCATCTAGTGTTTGTTTCACTGGGGGCTGCTGTTTTATAATGATGATTTTCTGCCTTGGGCTTTCTGTGACATTTTTGTTCACACATGTTCTGTTTCTTCCCAACTTCGTTCTTCCCAAGTGACAAAAGTTTCAAATAAGTTTTTCTGGGGAGTGTTTGTCATTTGGATCTTCAGCTTCCAGGTGTTGAAACTTACCTTTGAAGATACCATGTTGTGAAGATCACTGTGAGGTATGACTGACTAGACACTGGCAGGACCCCTTTTTAGCTGAGCATCCTTCAGAGTGCCTTTGCATTCTAAATACACTGCAATATTTTTTAATCTTAGGATGTCAAAAGATTTTTTTCTCTGGGAACTGGTTGCCTTTGATTGCCTACTGGGTTGAAACACCTCCTCAATTTCTCAACAGATCTATAATTTGGCTCTTGTCAATGTTTGGTATTCCAGTTTTATCATTGAAATACCCCTTTCCAATCACAAGCTTGATTTGCTGACTTCCTAAGTAAGTCAGTCTATTTTTTTGTGTTGTTACTGTACTACATGCTATGTACTAACTGCTGTGCAGTTCCAGAAATTCAGACATGATTTTTATTTCAGTCATACAGTTTACAGCAGTTTTAATTCAGTCAGAGCTACTGTTGCATTTCATAGCATAGGACTGTCCTCTTCTTTAAGAAAAATTTGTCCTTAGCAGTGAAGATGTTCCATAATTCAGTGTTCAGAATGCTCTCCACTAAGCTACAGCCAATTGTCTTTCCCTTAACAGGCACTTTCTTCAGTTAGTGTGATTCAGGTTCTGATTGTTCCTACGTAATTTTGAGAGAACAAAGGTCCAGTACTATGCACTGTGATTTTTCAGGGTGGGTTTGGTTATCAGTTACCGTATGGGCTTCCACAGTCAGAAAATCTAGGATGCAGACTATGAACCCAATATTTTCACTAGTCCTTTAGAAAATTAGAAGTAGTGGTATATTACTTCACTTTGCTTGAGCCCTAGGAAATTAACTTATGAAGATGTAGGGTTTTGCCTGTCTGCATGTGAGAGCACCTGTACATGTTAGCTTGATTTATTTTTTGTTTCATCAACGTCGTAAGGCTGTTTTGTTTTGGTTTTTTTTAAATATTTTTGTTTCCTAAAGCATTGGACAGTATTGGGGGGGGTTTGTATGTAAAATGACAGAGCCAAATTACATTAAAATAATACTTGTGAACAGAAAAGGACTTTCTGAAAATTAGGGGATGGAGTTTTCAGTGTGTCTGTTTTTACCTTTTTTTGCTTGCTGGATATGTTTAATATATACTGGGGAGATGTTCCCATGCCATCAAAATACCCAAACTATGATCTTGATGAAAATTAAAATGTTGGCAAATAAAAACAAAGAAACTACAAACTAGTAAGAGATGCAGAGTTTGTATGTAGCTGTTGTATTGGTCACATTTCAAATATAAATGGTGTGCACAGGGCGTTGCACTCAGAGCCTGCCACAGGCATTAGTTGTGCTTGAGGTGTGGCCTGCAGGCTGAGCTGCTTTGCTTGTCCTTTCATTGGCTCTTCTGAAACTGCTGTGACTACAGTAACACCTCTATTGTGACTGCAACTCATGTAGTTGTTACTCATAGCAAATACAACACAGGCATTTAGTAACTTTCTACAGCTACTCCTGAACATCTATCTTTAATTTGGTTTGAGTGGATTAGGTGTCTCACCAGAAGAAAGAATAGCTCTTTATTAAGGTCCTGAAGGGTCTTCAGTTAAGGAGATGTGCAAGAAAAAGGCAGGTTGGGGAGCAGCATCTTACTTTTTGTTCTGGTATTTAGGAGTCCTAAATCAGATTATCATACCTGATTGTGTACTTGTGCTCCTTCAGCTTTATTTCCGTTCAGTTTGGTTAACATGGTGGTAGTTAAAAACCACTGATGACATGGTCTCTGTATGTGTATTGGGTGTTTTTCCTCATTTGTTTATTTTTTTTTTATTTTAGGAAAGTAGCACTATTGTCAATTTTTTTGTTTCACAGTACAGCTTGATGAAGTGTAACCATTTGAATTATTTCAGAGTTGAAATTGCCAATACTTTTCCATTTCTACCTTAGTATTAAATTAAACCTAACTATTGTGTTTTCCTTAACTGCTTATTGCTATTCCTGAAAATATTTCATATTTCAGATTGTGCTAGGATGAATGGCCTATTAAAATGTCACTAGTATTGATGAATCTTGAAAAATGTTTCTCCTACCTCACCCTCTTAAGTTTGAATATTTGTAAAGAGAGCTAAATTTCATGTTTCTTTTTCCTCCAAGTGTTACCTATTGGGTGATCAGTGGAATTGTTTAGTTTTAACAGTTTCCAGTGCTGGAGACAAGAAATGTGGACTATTTAGTTTTTTAGGTTATATGTACTGAAGGGCAAACCTTTTAAACTGAAGGATAAAAGAATACCTGTACTTGGAGATGCACAAAACTTAATTTAACAAGGTGCTGGGAAACATGAACCAGCTTTTAGGTTAGCTGGGCTTTGAAAAGAGGGTTTGATTATATTCTTTTCATAAATCCTTACAAAATTACTCTACATAAAAGAAAAAAACCCTTGATGATATCAGGAATGAGTGCCCTTCCCAGTCAAGATGCTATAGACACCCCTTACTTTCATTAAAGCTTGAGCACTTAGTAGAATTTGATCTTAATATCACCTTGCTTTGAGAAGCTTCTGCTTGCTACAAGTTTGTGCTACTTTTTGAGTTCTGGTTTTCGATCTTTTAAAATGCAGCTAGGTGTTACGTAGGAGTAACAGGCAAATGCCCGAGTTTAGGTTGAAGGAATAAAGTATTTTGTCTCTTTGAAAGATAATCAAGTATAATTTGAAACATCATCAGACTTCTTGAACAAAAGCATTTACAATTAGCAATTCAAACAGATTAGTGATATTTCATTAAATGGTCTTTCACAGGACTTAGGATTGTTCTTACTGTTCTGAATACACAGCTATGAAAAATTAACAAACACTGGTGAGAATTGCAACCTTAGTGAAGTGTCAAAAGAAACTATTTTGGGGAGATTGTAATGAACTTGATTTTCAGTTGAGTACTTCTGAGTACTTTTAAGCAATCATATGTTTTTAAAATAAACCCTTCGAAGCTTGTAAGTAAAAAAATATTAAACCTCAAATTTCTTTTCCCTCTTGAAAATATCTTATTAGGATTATATTATGGATTCTCCACCAGATGCACCAGATAATACATCTGGTATACTGTTTGGTGTGAGACAGAACTCGGGAGTTCCACAGTACCAGACTGGGCCAGCAGTGAATGTAACAGGTGGGTATAACTGTAGTAGTTGATAAGAGAAAGAAACAACCTGCTGTCGTTTAACTCTAGTGCAGATCTTTGGGTTACAACTTTAAATAGGATTTCTGGAATATAGTATAGCTACTTTTTTCTTCCCCCTGTACATAACACTGTATAATGTTTAATTAAATAAACTTTGGAGTCTTGTGTTGTCAGACTTTGCTTTTCAGTGCATTAGACTGACTATAAAATCAACTGATGTCATCTTATAATGCTCATTTAGGTGGGAAAAAGCATTGCCAGATCCACTGTATCTTTATTGACAGGTAAGGGTTTGTTTTCAATGTATTCATTGCTCTTTGGCCAGTGGGAATAGGAAAGACTGTTAGCAAAAGAGGGGCTGTACAGTACCTGAAGAACTGAGTCTGCTGGATGGATTCCCTGTGATGTTGATCTTGGTTTTCTGACTGCTATATGCAGGAGTTGGAGTAGATGGGATCAAAAGGATCATTCCTGAAAAGGAAGGGAAGGGAGAGAGCATGTAATTTGACAAAAAAACCTCTTTTTTCAACTAGCTAAACTGTATTCCAGCAGTAAATATTTAACCTACTTAAAAACCTACTTTTGTGTGTGTGTGTGTGTGTGTGTCACAGCAGATGAAATAGATGTGAAGCATGCAGTGTATTCAGTCTCAAGAAGGCTATAACTTGGGACTTCCCTCCTCCTTTTTGAAGGATTGTACTTTTGTGATAACTGGCCAGAATCCCATTATTCTGTCTATAAGTTATGGGTGACAATGACTTCTGATTCTTCCCTGAGGTGACTGGCTAAGTGCAGTGAATGGCCTTACTGGTCATGCTAAGAAGTTACGTAGGACAGAGGGATAGCTAGTTTGCTCAGCTTCATGTGATGATTTTGCATTTTTAGTTTAGTTATTCACTCCACATATGTGTTGATGAAGGTTTAGTAGTGTATTTTCTTGCTTGTGTCCAGCCATTCTGTTGGTGTCATTCTTGTCTTGGGTTAAATAGCTTTTCGTCAAGTAAGGAAATGGTTTGTATTTTGCAAATGGTTCAGTATTCCAGCCCTTGTTGTCCAAATAATAGTTATTAAAGTTTAATTGTTTGTGGGTTTAAGTTTTTTAACTTTGGAGACTTGCTTGCTTACTTAAAAATTACTCGTATTAGTCTCTCACAGAGAAAAAAATAAAATGCTTAAAAGCATTGAGGATTGCAATTCAAAGCATTTTAAATGTGCCATACTTAGTCTATGTTTATTTCTGTAAGATGGAAATAGGATTTGAAAGTTAAAATAAAAGTTTTATTACTGTGGATTGAAACATGAATATTGTTATGACACAGAAGGCAAATTTAAGATAAATTTTACTTTGCGAGAAGGAAGTGTCTGTGTATTTTGTGGTTTGGCTTGCTTGGTGAGGCCATGTAATGAGATTACATTCAAGTTCATGTATGCCAAAACCTACTTGCCTGTGTTGGTGCTATGCTTCCCTAATTCATATGCAGCACTGTGGGCACGAGACATTCTGGAATATGGTATTTAAAAACAAAATCCTTTTGGGAACTGGCCTTTGATACTCTGCAGGACAATTTAACTTACGCATATGGATCACTAAAGACATTTTTTAGCTCAGTATAGAAAAAATATTTATTTTTGAGGTCTAAGCGGGGAAATGACAGGTTGCTAACCAAGCATCTTGTTAGGCTGCTAAATAGGTGGTGGTGTTTGGGTAAACAGCATTGGTAGCTCTTACCTGCAGGTCAGATGGCACTGGGGGGGATGTATGTAAAATGTAGCTGGCTTTCTGAGAATATTGTGAGAATGTTCTTCCACAAACTTCACCCACTTGGAGTAATGAGAAATTGCTGTAACTGAAAGATCTGTTGTGTGGAGTTGACTGGACTGCATCCATGAGTTCGTAGCTCCTGATTAACAGGAGGTGTTGGTGCAGGACAATGCACTAGAGGCCTGAAGCAATTTGGCTTTCCTGGGCCTATTCTGTTATCACGGTACATTTGGTGCTTTTATTCCAAGTTACTATTTCTAATGTCTTTTTTCAGCATTTATAAAATCAGGCCCAGCCAGCACAGATGCACAGAGCAACATTAAGGTTTTTACAGTGGTGTTGTGTGTTCAGAAACCTGTCTGTGAGGTGGTGCTGCAGCAGTATACTTTGCTGCTGCTTTGTCATCGTGGATGTGGTACACAGGAATATTGTGTGTATAAGGATAGCCGACTGCTGGGTAGTAGCTACAGAAGTGTTCACTAATAGCACAAAGTGACCAAACAAGAATTGTTTGGCTGCTGCTTTTCCCTGCTGTCCTGAGTACTTGGAGTGCCCGTGGTCTGCTGTGTAGAGGATTGGACAAACTAGTCTGGAACGTGGGTGATACAAGGAATTCTTGTGTCCACACTCCAGCTGAGAGAGGCATTTTCATGATAAGAGGGGTCAATCTGATTTATACCAGCAAGATATTAAATAGTACTTGGAGTTCTTTTGATTAGTTTTCGAAATAGGCCTAATTTTTTTTTACATGAACCAACAACAGAATTAAAATGTAAACCTGTGTATTCTTCTAGTATTACAGTTCTTTTGAGAGAATTTATTAATCAGAGTTGTATAGACCAAGACTACTTGCCTTTATCAATATATAAAAGTGTCTTCAAAATTTTTATCACAGATGTGTTAAGCTTTTAAAATTTGAATTATGAACAATTTTGTTAACATATGAAAATAGTCCTTGTTTCCAAATCGGGTTTTCTACAGTCAAATAAAATACTTCACTGAAGATCCCTGTAAAAACTATGTGCACAGCTACACATAGTTTAATATACAGCAGCAGTTCCTGCTGTAGGTTGATGGCCGGATGCTCAAATAGCCTCAGTGATACAAAGAATGCTAAGGGTTGTACAGCTCCCTGGAAGCCTTTGCTGAGCAAGACATATATGTCAATGTAAGCAGCTCATATACCTATGAGGGTGAGTATAAGTGAATTAAAACCCCCTAGGAAGCAGTAGCATCTGATTAATAACTTGATGATTTTGTGAATGTGTGAATGAATGAACCTTAGGCAAACAATGCATAGAGTGAGACATTTGAGCTTAACATGTTCATTTATGTCAAAAAGAAGGAAAGGTGTGCTACAAAGCAGAATGTTTGGATGTTTAAGTATCTATATATCAAGTGAATTATGTTTTCCCATGTGTGAGGCACAGTGTTGCAAATTCTCCAAGATGTTCATCAGCATTCCCTGCTGGGAGTCTGCCTATGTGCATTGAATGGGGAGATTCTCCATATTCTTGGCTAAGTGTAGATGGTTCCCACTGAGTACACACAACTGTGGGTGCCAGGGGGCTGTTCAGTTTCTTCTCAGAAGTTTGAATAATTTTATGTGACACAAGGTATCTCTATGTATTGAGCTTCTTGTTACACTCTGAGAAATCATTGAAGCAGCTATACCATTGGGTGGGGGATATACCAGAATGTCCTTAGATCATTGTGTCCAGAACTGAAGCCCTTGACATAGTTTATTATAGTCTTAAGACTATTTGCAGTCTGTGATTGTGAGAGGTTTACAAGACTAGTGCTGGCACTTCAGACTACTTGGTTCGTAGCTGTGTCTTTCAAGTCTACTTGAGGACTGATGTCTGTGTTGAGTTTATATTGTCAAGTGACAGAGACATGGGTTTCTGACAAGATGGAGTCAAGTGTTTATGGGCATGTTAATCAGCCACTGAACCTCCCAATTTCAAAGTTGTTGGGGGATTTTTTTGTTGTGGGGTGTTTTGGGGTTTGTGGGGGTTTTTTAGGTGTGTTGTTTTTTGTTTTGCTTTGGTGGTTTTTTTGTTTGTTTTGTTTTTATTGATTTTCTTCAGAAGAAATACTGCAAATGATAAGGACGTGTGATGTTCTTTCAGAAGAGAGCAGATAGATGTGCTGTGCTTGGTCATTAGAAGTTACAACACTGTTTTCGTTTTGCATGCAAACTGAAGTTTACAGAGTTAAGTAACAAACTAAAACAGCATTAACACAGAACCAAAAAAGAAGGTGTTTTTCATCACAAGTGCAGATCTTGTTCCAAATAGTGGGTGCTGCAGAAACCAGCTGCTTAGCTTAACTTTATTACTCTGAACTCACCTTGTCTCAGATTAGAGTGGGTCAAGATGTGAAAAGTAGGCCAAATAAATTCAGGTGGCCATAGTATGATTTACTGGGGTTTCAGATGTGGGTCTATCTCTTTGCATTTACTCTTTCCTGCTTCACTGGCCTTGGCCTTCAAGTCTGAGTTGGATATTGTTTTCTTAACTTCGGTATGGCATATTAGTTTAGGAAAAATCTTAAAACTGCTTTGTGTGGAGTCTAAATTGCAGGTATCACTAATGTGTTTTGATTACTATGGGAAAAAAACGAGGTTCTTTATTTTTAAAGTGCCGTAGGTCTACATGAGAGTGGTTTTGTATTTAAACCTCGTGCTACTTCTGAAGGTGACAGTGTAACTCCAAAACAGGCCAAGCTTAATGAGGTCGGTGCTAGAAGCAACTCCGCTGTTTCACCTACAGATACCTGTCCAACAGTTACACAGACACAAAATGTATCTTCAAGCCATAGGAAGATGGAATGGTCTGGCTGGCAGTCCATGCCTCTGTGTCATGGAAAAAGCTAACACATCTGTAGTGTTTCAGTTGGTCAGTGTTTTTAATGCTCTTAAGGCAGTGTAAGTAGGTAACTGTTCTTATGCCATAAAATAAAAATAGCTATTCTATGCAAGGATTTATACAGCTTTACAAATTATTTCATCTGAGGTTATTACCTATTCAAATTTTAGACCTCTGTTTAATAGGTAGGTTTGAATTCTGTAGAGCAATAGTTAGTCACTTGAAGACAGATGATAAAAATAAATGCCCCTGACCTCATTCTCTTAGTTCAGATTTTCTATGTCAAAGAAGCGAGTAGGGGGTTGAAACTTCAAAACACAACCAACCAGAAAGTCAAGATAGAAGGAATTCTTGAGTTGATTCTGTGACTGCTGAATTTATGAACTAATTCTGATTAGATGAAGGAAAAAAAGTCATTCTAGCAATGCCAGGCAAGGCAGTAATTACTTAGATTGTAGAATCCCCATCCTTGGACATATTCAGAAATTGACAGGGCATGGCTCTGAGCATAAGAGAGGACTTGCTTTGAATGGGAGGTTGCACAAAACCACCTCCAAAGGTCCAGCCTAAATTATTTTGTGATTCTGTACTTTGAGTAACTATTGCAAAGCGCGTTTTGCAGTTTTCCCCCTTTTCTTGCAGCAGCAGCAGTTTTTGATGCAGTTTGAAGTAGCAGTGCGAGGGGAGAAGGTCTATTTCAAAGAGGGAATATTCTTGGAAAGATCTTTCCTTCCCTGCAAGAAGAGAGCTAGTCTAGCTGTTTCAGAGTATTAACAATTAGGGGCATTTTTTTCTCCTGAGCCAAAAGGTGCTTTCTAGTGATTGCAATAGGCAAGGACTTATTCTTGACTTTGAGACATTTCCAAGACACCCTTTCTCCTATAATGTTAAAATGATTGTTTGGAATAATTCCAGATTTGAGTTTTTCTGCATGTCTTATTTAGAGCTTGTTTGGTCTTTCCAGCAACCAGAAGGAAGTGGCTATAACATGAACATCGCAGGAAAAAAATTTCCTCCACCCTGTTTTGGGTAAATTAGATACTGTGCTGCAGCCTGTAATAAAAGATAACTGAAGGATCTTGCTAAATTCAGTAAAAAAAGAAGTAGATCATATTCACTGAAAACCGTCTTTTGCTGAGTTTGTCTCTAAGCCATCCCAGGCTGGCATAGCAATTTCTAATCTGTCGCAGAATCCAGCACTGAAGCACTGCAGAACATGACATTTTGCTGCAGAACTGGTTTTCTTCAACTCAGTTTGCATGTAGCTGTGATGTGTCAAAATGTTTTACCAACTGTAATAGTGAAGACTTGCAGCACTGTTTAGTGGTGCATCTTTTACATGGCCATCCGCTCATGTGAAGGACTTTCTGCTTAATAATGATTCTTAGCAAGACTATTATCTTAAGGAAAATTACTGACCACCTATGGTCTAGACAGGACTATTTTTGTGTAAAAATGTATAGCACTGTTGCATGGTCATCTCTTAACTCATACATTTACTCATTCCCTTGTATTTTGTGGAACAGTTGACTCTACTGTTGAGATGTTTTTTCTGCGTTTAACTTCTAAACAACTTACTTAGTATGGAGTCCTCCAGATCTGTGAATGACTTGAGAATGCAAGAAAATTTCATCTGGAAAAGTAGCTCTTGCCCTGATGTTTTTTGGCAGTTTGGAGAAAACTTGAAGCTTGGTTTTATTCATTAAAGTTTAAATTAATGCAAAGCTTTAATACTTCTCTTTTGTTCAAAAGGCATTAATCATTTATGTTGATAAGAGAATGTTATTTCCTTTAATTACTGGGAGTAATGATTAATTTAGAGGATTTATTCTCTGGATTCTCCAAAGACACCTTTGCTTAACAGAAAGTATGCATTTGAATAGGCCTGGATTCCAACAAATATCCAGAGAGAGATAGCCTCATCATTAAGAACCAAATGGCGAAATTCCTTTCCAAAACCACTTATCTGAACCCTATTGTGATGATAATCGGGTCATGGCAGTAAACAGGCTTTATGGGTTCATTTGAAAATTAAAGTTTGTAAAACAAAAGCATCAAAAATCCATCCTGTCCAGGATGGGGTGGGTTGATAGTGCACAGAAGGAGTGCTTTCTCCCTACCATGCTACCTTTATCTCATGTGTTTTCTCCTTGTTTGTGGATAAGATTTTGTAAAATCTGTTTTATCAGTCTATATCAAATAGAACAAACTCCTAGTCAGTTTGGGGAAAAAGGAAGAGTAATTAAAAGATGCTTGTAAAGCCTTGCTTACAGTTACTACAGCTTCATTGATGGTAATAGTTTTCATTTGAAATAGCATATTTTGCTAGAATTCTACTACTGCTACTAAATTGAGTATTCTGCTTGTGAATTCTGAGTTTTTATATGTTTTAAATTTTACAGGGACAAATGCTGCATCCAGCACCATTAAAAATGGAGGACCTTTTCCACGGGCCTGTCCAAAGTGTAATATACATTTCAATCTTATGGATCCTCTAAAAAATCATATGAAGGTAAAATATTTTGGGGCTGGTAAGCATTAGAACAAACTTTATGGGCTTCTCTTTGGTTATGGAAGAGTGCTTTGGTTTGATAGGAAGCTGGTTTCGCTTCTGTCTGGTACCAACCGGAGCCAAATGCTCAAAGTCTTGCAGTCATGAAAAGCAAAACAGGAGTAGGGGAGCTCTAAATCTTTTTGCTTTTTGCCTCATTTTTCCAATGTGCTGAAGGTAAGTGTCTATGGTAATAGGCAGCCAGGTGACCCACATCTGTATAAGATTGCAGCTGACACAAAGATGACAGTGTAAATGTACCTTTTTGTCTTGATGTATCACTTAGTACATCAAGATAAAAATACTTCATACCTAATAGATAAAAAAGTTGTTAAGCTGGGGGGAAGAATTTCATTTGTAGTTCATACTTAAATACTGTGGTAAACAAAACTTTTGAAAACTGAGCATCACTTCATCTGATTATTAAACTACTTATTACTGTTTCTGAAAACATTGTTCTCAATAAACTTATGCTTGTCAGCAAAATACTTGCATGAAAACTGCTTTTTGTTCGTTATTAAATGTAAATAGAAATTTTTCTCAAGAGTAAGGCAACACTAGTATTGTTTTCTTGATTAAATCTATCTTACTTGATCCTCTAAGAATCTTTCTTTTCAGTTTTATAATATATAGTGTTTTATTACTTAAACACTAGTTAAAGATGAGTCACTGTTTAAAATTGAATATGACTAAGGTCAGTGTGTCAGAGAATTAAACTTTGCATCTATCTCTCATTAGTGCCTTCAGTTTTTAAAATGCTTTTCTCATTGATGCAGTTTGGTGAGACTGATACCTTTGTTTCTCTCTGTCTCATCTCTTCTCCCTGTTTGCATCCAGTATTGTTGTCCAGATATGGTAAATAACTTTTTCCCAGGAGTGATCAAAACAGAGTGTTTGAACACAACAAGTAAGGCTGCTGAATCTGAGAAAGGAAAATTGATTATGTTAGTTAATGACTTTTATTATGGAAAGGATGAAGGTGACCTCCAGCAGGTACAACAAGAGCAGAAGACTCATACGACATTTAAATGCATCAGTTGTCTCAAAGTTCTGAAAAATAACATAAGGTATTTGAACTCGCTTCCTTAATTATTTGTTAATCATTTAGAACCCATAGTAGTCTCATGTATTAAAATTTTGTCTCTATGGAGTAGAGTTCCTTTCATACTGAAAACTGATAATATTGGGTAACTGAAAAGAAATTTTTGCTTTGCATGTATGGCCATAACTTGAAACCTTTTACAGATTAGAGTTTAAATTTTAGTGGTGTCTAACATAAACACAGAATTTTGATAAGAGCAGTTGTAGGACTTTGGGGTTAGAAAGGGCAACACAAAGTATTTTACAATTTGCTGTCTGGATTGATGTCTATATTGGTAGATGCGAGTGTTAATTCTCTTTAGGGACACCCAAGGACTAATAGTCAGTCGTTCACTTATGTAACATCTGTTATTTTGTTGGAGTAATTTTACTTCCAAATGCTGATAAAACCCCCGTAAGCTGTTTTAGTAGGTAGACAAGTTTGTGTCATCGTTCCTTTGGAAGTTAAGGTCACTGAACTTTTTTACATGCACTATTGAAGGGAAGCTGAAGTAGCAGAATGTAAAATTGAAAAATGGACTATTGTTTCAAAGGGCACAGTCTGCAAGCTAAAGTGAACAGGTTTATGCTAACATTAGACAACGTATTATTGAAAAAAACCCCAAGTTTTCTGTAATTAAAGCAGTGACATTTGCTATTAATCATTAAATAGGCATTACTTTTTACTCAGCATTATACTGTAAGCAATCGCTGCTTTGGTGCCTATGTGTTCCACAGCAAGTCATTAAAAATGTACGAGCCCTTTTTTTTTTTTTTTTCAATTTCTGTAGGGTTGACTTAAACCATATTAATTTTGGCTGTAACTTTGTAGCTTTATTCCATAGTTCTGTAACTTAAGAATTTTTATTTCAAGGTGTATTTTGCACCTTTATATATAGCAGACAAAATAAGTACGTATTTCCTTCATCGTTCAAGTATAAGTTTTTTGACCGAAATCAAAAGCAGAAAGTGATTCATCATGGTAATCCCCTGCTTTCTTTAAACGATCTGTGATTGAACATACCATTACAGTAATTTTCTGTTAAGGCATTATGCAGTAATAGTGTCAGTTCTTTTTGTCTGCTTAGGAACCTGGATAGACTCGGTTGGCTTTTTCTGGTTTTCTTGTTTCTGGTTTTCAAGCAACTGTACGATATTAGGAGCTTGAGCTCAAGAGATTTTTCTCCTTGCTCATTTGGTTTTTCCAGTTCCAAGGTCTGCATTCCTTTTCTGAGTGTGGCCTACATTTCGTAGTTCTTCTGGCTGTATTGAAATGAAGTGCATTCAAAACAGGAATTTTGGAAATTGAACAGTAATGGATTTGCAGCTAACCTGTCCTTGTGCTGCTTTGCCAGTAACAGTGACCTGCTGATGCTGTCGAGGGTGCCTGGACTTCTCAGCCAGAATAGGTTCCTACTTCAGACAGGTGGACAGATTAATGAGGAAAAGCTGGTAACTTAAAGCAGCAACATACCAGTTTCTCCATCGACTCTTTTGACATTGGCTGCACAGTGACATTTTGTAAACTGTCCTTCATAATTCAATGTCAGGCCTAAATGCTTTAGACAAAGAAGGCTCCTGGAGCCCTGCCAGTTTTGAATGGACGTGGTTTCACATAAAGCTATCATGTCCAAATTGCAGATATGTTCTTGCTACTTAATAGTTTTCAGCAGAGCTAAAGTTACACTTGTTTCAGAATGTGGCTTTGAGATTGCTGATGGCGAATGAAGTGTGAACAGTTGATGTATTCTTGTTGTCTTTGCTTGCTTCCATTTATTCCAATGCAAGAATTTTGTCTAAGCAGACATGAGAAATGATAGATTATTTAGTCTTAGAACATGTTTTAGACTTGCTGTGTGTTCCTTAAAGTCAAAGATTTCTAGTCAGCTTTAAGTTCGTTGCCTTTTTTTTAGCAAGCACTTATTACTTAGTTGGTTTTTCTTTTTGAAATTGAGAAGTCCATACAGAGTAAAGTTTCTAAAGAGTCCTGTACATTTTGCATGTGATATGTATAGAGAATGTTAAAATGTAGTTTTTGCACCTGTCCACTGTAATTTAAAGGTTTATGAACCACATGAAACATCACTTGGAGCTTGAGAAGCAAAGCAATGAAAGTTGGGAAAGCCACACCACCTGCCAGCACTGTTACCGACAGTTCCCTACCCCATTCCAGCTGCAGTGCCACATTGAGAGTACACACACGCCTTATGAGTCGTCCAGTGAGTTGGAACCTATCATAATGAATTTTTTCCTAAGCCAAAATTTTTAGAAATTTTCCAACTTTTATTTCCTGGTTTGTAATTTCAGAATAAAGCTATTGTATTTAAAGAACAATAATCTTGAGATTTAATATAGGAACAGAGCGTTTTTAAGAGCAATGTATGTGCAAAAAAGCATTTTAAAAAGCTTTTTGATTTTTTCCTTGTGTTTTTTGTTTGCTTGTTTGTTTATTTTTAATTGAAAGCTTTACTTTAAGAACTCCTGTTTAAGGCCCTTGCCTTCCTGGCCTTCTGAAATTGTGCAGGGAATTTCTTCTAAAGTATAGAATAATCATTAGATTGCTTTATGTTTAGTGATATATATAGTTCACATTATATATGTATTATAACTTATCTGTATATGACCCCTATCAAATTTTTACCTTTTTCTTGTTTTTCGCTTTTTCTAGCAATTTGTAAAATCTGTGAATTATCATTTGAAACAGAGCAAGTTCTTTTGCAACATATGAAGGACAATCATAAGCCAGGTGAAATGCCGTATGTTTGCCAGGTATCTCAGAGTGACTTTTGTATTTAGATGACACCACTCCCCTGTCTTCACTGTCAATAAACTTGTAACAAAAAAGTCAAACTTTCTATTTTAGGTGTGCAACTACAGATCCTCAGCTTTTTCAGATGTAGAAACGCATTTTAGAACAGTTCATGAAAACACAAAACATTTGCTATGCCCGTTTTGCCTCAAAGTAATTAAAATTGGAGCACCATATATGCATCATTACATGAGGCATCAGGTAAGCAGGTATTTTCAATCATTAATGCTAGAAAAATGCTAAACACATCTAAGGAATCTCCCTCTGAAAAAAAAAACACAGCTGATTTGTATGGTTGTTACTGGATAAGAATAGTTAATAAGAATACTTCAGAAGAATTGTAGAAGTCTTTAAACTAATTATTAGACTTGGTCTTGTTTTTGTGTGATAGCAGCTCCCTGTTTAAAATAATCTCTGAATGTCCTTGAAAGAATCTTATTGCTATTTGGTTTCTTCGTTACATTGCAGTGATATGATTCTGCTTTTCTTGAGGTTACCATAGCAAACCTGCCACTAGTTCAAATAAAGAAAAAGATAATGAACTACTGTGTCTTGTAACTGGTAATCTGATTCCTCCTCCTTTTAGTAGTTGTACTGCCTTGCATTTTCAAGTATCTAATTCCTACAGAGTATCCTGTCTTTGTACAGTATTAGGAGTTTGTTTATTTAGTTGATGTTTTAGGAACTGCATAAGCATTGCTTGAGACAAGCTAGGGCTAGAGTTTTGTTTGTCATGCCATCCATGCTTACTATAGATTGTCATTTATCTTTAAAAGAAAAAGGGAATATACCGTTGCACTAAATGCAGACTGCAATTTTTAACATGCAAAGAAAAAATGGATCACAAGACTCAGCATCACCGAACATTTAGGAAACCCAAGCAATTAGAAGGCTTGCCTCCTGGAACAAAGGTGAGAGTTCATGCAGGAAAACTAGAGGGGACAAAGGGAAAAAAAGCCTTGGTAAGGAGTAGAATGAAAGAAGTGCTTTTCTCCTTTCTTTTCCCGAACAAAGTGTTTGGGATTGTATTGTTTTGTGTGTGTTGTGGTTTGGTTTTTTCCCTCACCTCTAAAACTAAAACTCTGAAAAAATGCTCCTATTTCAAGAATTACCAGGCACAATTTATGGTTTCTTCCTGGTGATGCGTGGTTTTGCTTTCTGTCCCATTGTTCCATACACCTACATGCATGCTAGTAGTCCAGCCAGAGCTGCTGCTTTCTTGAGTTGATGGTTTATTTGTCCCCTCCCATTCATGCTTTCTTGTGCTGGGAGTTTCTTCTGCATCATTTCTTGTGAAAAATTTTCAACTTACGGAAGGTGGTGGCAAAAAACCATTTAAAATCGCAAGACCTCCTTCTGCATAGAATATGTATGCTTAAAACTGAGTTCACCAGGTCTTCTTTAGGTTCAGCATTTGAAGGTGTCTGAAGGAAACTTAGATCCTCTCAGAACACTTACGCTGTCTTTAAGTCATTCTCCCATTTCTCAAGAAGGAGCTACTTAGACTAGGATTTTCTTGTAGATTTTGGGACTTTTTCCAACAGTTTTTTAGTAGACTGTTTAAATATATGTCCTTTTAGTTGCAAGGAAGAAGAAAAGTTAACATTTTGATCAGCTCTTCACAGTTCATTTGCTGTAGAGTCAGGAAGGGAAAGTGACTGCAGTTGCTGTTCATTGTCCTTCTTGGCAGAAGGAATGTAAAGCACTGATTCTTTACACTATGACAATACCTCAATTTTTTCAAGATTTCAGGGTCTTCATGACCTAATAAAAGCTTAGATTATGTTGAAATTCTCATGTTAGTAGACCTTGACAGGATGCAAATGATAATACTGAAGAACCTGGAATCAGGTTTAGAAGACAAGGTGCTTCTAAACTAGGAGTATGGGTAAGAAATATAATTAGGAGTCATATTGTGAGTCAAAACCACATTTGAGAGCATGACAAGGGAGTTGGAGAATACCAGATGAGAGGTCAGAAACCAGAATTAGTCCTTGGAGTTCTAGGATGAGCAAAATTACCTGAAGGGAGTAGACTGGCTCATCATGAGGCAACAAGACACGGGACTTTTTTGTTAAATCCGGGCACTGATGGAGTGGTTTGATATTCATCTTAGTAGGGCTGATTGGCCTGAGACTTCTGCTACTTTTTTTTTTTCATTTAAGAAAGCAGGGTATAGCCAGTTGCAGCTCTGAAAAGAAAGCTGTGTTTTCCCATTTCAACCAAAATGAGCTTTTTAAGCATCCAGTAGGCTATTTGAGGTTAACTCTAGGCCAACAGTATTTTCAGTATTTTGTATTCTTCAAAGTAGTCTTTAATCAGGAGAGTTTTTTTATGCTATGATTTGTGCTGTAAAGTGGCTTAAACTTTGAGACAAATAGAAGTGGGAACTTGGAGAGCTTAAATCTAAACAAAATTTTTTTTATTTCATACTTGTAGGTGACTATTCGAGCATCTTTGGGATCTCATCAGTCAGGATCATCAGCTACATCTTCTGTTAGTACAAGCAGTTCCACATTTCAATTATCACCTAAAGCTAAAAATGAAACCACTAAAAATCATAACAAATCTAATACAAGTAAGTCAAGAGGAAAATCAAAACAATCTACATCAAAGAAACAAAATGCATGGACGAACAGCAGAAAAAAAAAAGAACCTACAAATATAGCATTTCATAATCTAAGGTAAAATACTAGCATTAAAATTGTCTTTAAGTACACTTTGAATATAAATCATCTGATGGTCTTTCAGTAACTTTAATACTGTAATACAGAAGATCTGACACCTCAGGTTTGCTGAGAAAGCAGATGCATAAACTTTCCACATACTGCTACTGTGGTTATAATTCTGAATCTTCATTCACTGATTTTGGTGGTGGCAGACTACTTTATGATGGAAGAACAAGTGTTCTGGAAACTTCTCTGTGTCACATTTAGAACTTTTCTCTGCTTGGAGTCACAGACTCTTGAAATACTGACTCATTATTCAGATTTATGTTTAGACCTTACCTGTGGAGAGGAATACATCTGCCTGGGTGTTCTCCGGAAGTTTTCTTGTGGAGAGAAACTATTTTCTATTGTTGTTGTTGTTTTAGTTTTATTTGAACCTGTTAGTTAAAAGATTAAATCCTGTCTATCCTAGGAGATACCCCATTTTGGGGACCTAATAAAAAAGAAATCAGGAAAGTAAAAAAAAGCTATTAGGAGAATACTGTCCTGGTCTTTACAATTTATTGGGGTTTGCTGTCCTTATGTTACTATTTTCATGGGTGTTTTATGGACTAGAATGTAATTTCATTGGTTATGATGACTTAGCATTTTTCTTTGTCAAAGATGGTAGATGTCACCCCTCCAGTTTCTAACTTTCTCAGTGTGTAGCTCTGGGAGACATCCAAAAACAGTCAGCAAAACTGGGGAAGAGCAGGATTACATTCTTGCTTTGTAGATGTTTCAAAGCTTGTGGGTAATATTGGGGTGACAGAAAAGCCAAAGACTTTTTTTGTGCATTGTGATGGATGGAAACAATTATTGGAAATACTTCTCGAGTGTATAGAGACAACAGCAGCAGCTGAAGTTGGAGGTTCTTATCCACTGCATTATCTCTTGTTTCCAGGAGTGGCCAATAATGGATGCTTACATTACGTTGCACATTTTTATTAGGATCATAATGAAATCATAGTTCAAGTAAAGCAAAGTTTTGTTCATGTATGCTAGTGTAACTTAAAAGTATTTAGCTGATGCGTTTTTAAGTTTCTCAATTTTCCCTAGTGTAGGCAAGTTTGCTACTTACCTAAAGCAAGAAGTTTGAAGTAGTTATCTCTTCTGGAAGTGTTGCTATTAACTGATAACTTTTTCATGTTACTGTTAGGCATCGTATGGGAACGCACAAATGCATTGAGTGTTTCTCAGAAATAAAAGATTTTGCGAGTCACTTTCCTGCTTACGTCCACTGTAGCTTATGCAGATACAACACCAGCTGTAGCAAAGCCTATGTGAATCACATGATGAGGTAAGAACTCTTCGAAGTTTTTAGTGGCTTAGCATATACTTCCTAAGTTCATGTAAGGTGTGAAGTGTTTGTTAGGTGAATTTTGAAGTGGCTCCTCAGACTGGCAGGGAAATGTGTAAGGTTGGATTTTTTACTTTGTAATGAAGGCTTAAACTCCTGTTTTGCTTTAAAAATCAGTGGTTCAGGCAATATTACACGTTTGCTTCAGAGTTTCTGTGGGATATTCCTTGATCACTTCAGCCTGACTTGTCAAATAATGACTAATGATTGCATGTTCTCTGGGTTTCAGATTGAATGCCTCATCTGATTTTACAAGTGCTGAATGCACATGGGCCACAGCTATTGCTAGTGAAATCTGTGCTCAGATTTAAAGGATGTCTCAAACAGCAAACTCAAGTGGATACTTTTTCTTACACTACTTCTGGTCATCCATAGACATAACATCTCATTTTGTCACCAGTTGTGGGGCAGCATAGGGCATTAGTGATGACAGCTGTAAAAAAGCCTGTTAAGAAAACAAATGTGTTAGTTTTCAGAGCCATAGAATTATACTGTCCAATAATTAGATACAGGTCACGTAGCAGTGACAGTAAAACAAAATTTTAAAAACCTACTTGTTAATCCTGTGCCCTGAACAAGCCAACTGTATTGTGGAAAATACTGAATGTGATTTTCTTTCTGAATTCATATACATAGAAAATGCCTTGACATTTGTGAATGCTAGAATTCTTGAATCTGTGACCTAAGTCTTTAGATATATTTTATATATATTGACCCTATGCACACTAATTTCAATGCTCATGGAAGTCCTAGGCTGAAATAGTTTACATGCTTTTATGTGTATAATCTATTGTTTGCATGCTTAAAAACCCCCAAAATTAATGTGCTTAATTCCAATTTTACAAGAAAAAATTTACTCTGGAAGGGGAAAGGAATCTAAGGTAAACTGTTCCTGTTGTTGCCAGTGGTCTGGATGGCAGGTCAAATTCATCCATGCAGTAAATTGGCCAATCTTTTGTCCTTTGTCCCCTCGATTCACTAATGTATCTCCTATCTGATCCTTTGCAGCACCTATCATCACCTCTTTTTTGGTGAGTGTAAGGAAAAAGTAATGGTGAGGAAGAGGACTGTTAGAGGGAGGGTGTTTGTGGAGGAGCAGCCCCTGTACTGAGCTGCCTGCACGTTGTTCCATGGGAGAGAACAGTGTTGGCACATACTTAACCTGCGTAAGAGACAATTTACAGGTTATCTGAAAATTTTATTTCTCGTTGAAAGCCATGTCTTTAGGAAGTTTTAGCTCTTTTGTGGTGCACTCCATAACTACAGCCATGGTTCTTCAAAAGCTGAACTGTTCATGGAAGCAATAGAAGTATGTTCTTGCAAGACTGTGCCAATAAAGTTAATCTTTTCACCTCCCAAGCTCATTTACAAGGGAGACAATGTTTTAAGCTAGAGCTGAGATTCACAAGTCCATAAGCTTTAAGCAATTTAATGTTTAAGAATAATGCAGTTCAGTAACTTAGGCTTCTGTTTTCATGTCTTGTCATAAGCAAATTGCAGTACCATGAATAGTGAGGTGAAGAAAGTCACTGTACCAACACAGCCTTTCAGAGGGGATATGTGGAGTAATGTATTCAAGAAAACCGGTCTAAGTGGTAATGTTTTCATATATTTAGTTTTCACAGTGCTCGTCCAAGTAAAAGATTTTGGATCTTTAAGAAGCACTCAGAAGAGCTACGGTAATTCAGCTTTTTTCAGTTACAGATCATGATGTTTTTACTTTCTGATGTTGAATTAATAACTTAGTTGAGATTATAACGTCTTGAATTTCCACAATTTAGAGCAAAGAAATAAAACCATTAGCTTTTCCAATAGCAGTGTTCTGGTCAGTGACATATACTTATTTGTCCACGTTTATGAACTTAATTCTGAGCAGTCTTTAAATTTTTTTATTATTACTATTTTTTTGGTTATTCATAAGGTGCCAAATGGGGAGGGGGTCAGGGAAAGAATAAAACAACCATCCGAACAGAGAAACTCATGCTCTACAGATAAATTTCTGTCTAAAGTCATGTTCTTTGTACTATATCCAGCATGGAGATGCCCTGCTCATTGATGGGAATTTCCTGATACTAGTTGCAGTAGAAAAAGTAAGATTATGTTTTTGTGAATCATCTCATCTGAAGTTGAATGATATTTTTTTTTTTTTTTAATAGTCTGTCCAGTTGCTGTAAGTTAAGAAAAGTGTTTCCATGACCATGTTGTATTTACAGTTCCTTTTTACTTTGTATTTCCTAGAGGTGTGACTGTAGTGTGTCTTAACTGTGATTTCCTGGCTGATGCTTCTGGCTTGGATAGCATGGCCGCACATCTGAGTGAGAACCACACTCATACGTGTCAAGTTATTATAGAGAAAGGTGAGTACATGTAGTATCTTTTTTATACAGTATATAAATACTTACCTGTGGATAGCTCTTGTGTTATCGCAGTCCTATTTTGAGCTGCATTATTTCTGTACTTGCATTTGACAGTGAGTACTTCTGTATTTCCACACTTTAAAATATTCTTAATTAAATCCTTTGTTTTTATTTTCAGTTTCCACAGATAACCCAACTGCTGCACAAGTGTCTCAGTAAGTTTTATTTTACTGTTTAATGTTTTTTTTCTATTAATTTAGTGATAGATGGCCAAAATTTGCACTTTGAACTTGTTTTTTTTTTTAATTCCATAGAATTTGAAATGTATGGATGAACACAGGCCTTTACTGTACTAGTGCTTTTTCATCTTACCATGTCCACAATTACAAGAATGAAGAGATAAAATTATTACCTATTGCAGCTAAAACAAAATCAGGCTTTTGCTCAGTTTGGAGAGACATAAATAATTGTTGCAATGTTGGAACTCCTGAATTCTGACCTGTCTATACACAATGAGACTGTTACTTCTACTTAATACTAGCTTTATCAAATTACTGGTTTATGTTCTTTATGTAATTTGAATATGAATGCAAAAAGGAATGTCCTTTACTGAAATAGGACAAATTCAGTCTTAATATTTAAAAATATTTAGGAATTATTTTCAAAATTATGTTCTTTATATGACAGAGGCATACTGTTTTGTATTAGTTTTTTTTATTCTGACTTTCAAAGAAGAATTAGTATGTATTAATCAGGGTTTTTTAAGGATTTGAAAGAGAACTTGCAGTATTGTGGAGATTGTTTCAGATTGTGTTAGTTTGGGTTTTTTTTAAACCTTAGAGGAATCAGACACGCTAAGCCCTTCCTGATTGTCCTAGAACAGTTTCTGAGGCTTTGCAGTATAGTTTATGAGCCTGTTTATGCCTTAATTCAAGGTTTAGAGGTCAGTTAAATCAAACATTTGTGTTTTCTTCAAACCATTTCAGAACACAGAATCAAAAATGTCAATTAGACTGCAAAGAACTATTTTAAAAGATACAAGAAAATAGTGTAACCCTGGTAGAGTCCATCTAGCCTTTAGCCGGATTCTAGAAGGAATTTAGATTTTCATGTATGGTGAGAACTCTGCCAACAGAGGGATAAGTTCTTAGGCCTCTAAAGATAAATCAGCTTTCACTGAGCTTTGGGAATATCCCAAATAGTTTATTTAATATTTATTAGGTATTTTCTTAGTTTCCATAAAGTGGCTAGTAAGAAGGGGGTCCTCTAGTAGTTCATCTTTCAGTGCAACTCAAACAATGAGAAAATAAAGTGTTGAGCTATGATACTAGTGGAAATCCTAGTTTTTGTATTTGGAGCTGGCATTAGGTGTTGGGAATTTAGTATTTGCTGAACTGCATGGAAGGAAAGGTTATAAATGTGTTGAATGGTGGTTGAAGATGTACAGCTGTGGCAGGCTGTTGTCAGTACTGCAAAAGGATCTTGCTGTCTTGAATACATTACAGAGATATATGGAAATATGTAAAAATGTTGGATATACGGATATATATGTATTACTCAGAAGCAGATGGGGAAGCACTGCAAAGATTTGAAGTAAAGTCAAGAATATATGCAGGTTTGTTTCTGCAGGATGTTAGGTTAGGACAGATGCAGATAGCCATTATTTTTGGGAGTTCTGATGCCAACATAAAATTAGTTACTGGCACCACATGAAGTGATATAAAATCCTTGATGGTGTTTTTTGGAACTGTCAGGCTCATAGACTTCATTAACTTCAGTAAATCTTGTCCATTTCCATATACTAGTTCTCTGATACTTTGGGCAAGAATGTATCATTGCTAAACTGAAGAGTATGAGTATACGTGTGTAGCAGATTTTTAATTCATAATTTGCTGTACAGAGTACAAACAAAAATGTTCATCTTTTTGCGGGCTGGTTCTTAGTGGTACTCTTTGGTTGCTTTGGAAGAAGAGGAACTTGCAGACAATATTCATAACTTTTGCTGTATAGTTTCTCAATGATCTCTGAATGTTCCTTCCAATTCTTTGACCTATAACTCAATGACTTGTTTATGGGACTCTTCAGAATCACTTCATCACTGGAAACAATGACTCACAATTACAATCTTGAACACTTTTGGATCTTCTCTTGCATCTCTGATGGTGTCTTTTGGTGTCTTTTATTATATATTGGATTGTCTGTATGTGTTTTAAAACTCATCTTTATTGCTAATGATCAGACATGTTCCATGAACTCTGTACTGTTACAGAGCCTGTCTTTGGACCAGAATCCTGCCATTAGTAATACAGATAACCTAGCTGGGGATGTTCCAGAAGAGTTTGTTTTTTAAATTTTTAATCTACAGAGAGTCTCCTTGTTTATTTGGTGATCTACCTTGTGCTGAGGGAGTAAGATGTAATAACTATGCGAGTACTCTTCTAATGCTCAACTCTCTGCTTTGCACAACCATTAACATATTTTTAAATGAACTGACAGCAGACATTTTTGTTGCAGGGCAGTTGAAAGTGAGCAGGTATCCTATACTGCCTTGGCTCACTGATACATCATTGTGGACCAGAAAATTGAACCCAGTCCAGCTTGGGATTATTTTGGTATGTAAGCAAACAAGGATCTGACCAGACCTTTTCCTTTTTCTTCATGCATTGAAGCTGTGGTATTCTCTTCTTGCATCTTTTAGACAGCAGGTCTGGTCTTTTCTCCCAATATTGTAGTCAAAGGCCCTTTTTGATAATGTTCTCTGCTTTGCAGCATTGATTTGCAGCTTTTTGGGGGCTGTACCCAGTTGAAGAGAGGCTTACCAGGAGTTTCACTTATGTGATGCAGCGTTTCTTTGCTGCTCATGTGCAGTGTTTCTTCCCTGTTCCAGTCTATCAGTATCATCCCAAGCTAGAGTAGTGTGTAAATGGGATGTATATGAGCTGATATCAAAGCCCATTTTGTTCTGAACTTGATCCCACCTTCTGAAACTAAAAGGCTTTGTCATTCTTTTTGGGTGTACACTAAAGCATACAAGTCCTGATCTATTTAATATTCAAGTAAGTTGCATTTTTTTCCTGCCAGTGACTTTATGGTATATAGTGGCAAAATATGCTTTGAATGACTTCTGTTGCATTTAACTGCATAAACTGAGTCTTGGCCAAAGGAATTTATTAGCTGCTTTGCTCTCTGGTAGGTAAGCTTCTTTTTGCTCCAAAATACTGTGAGAGGAGGAAAGCACTTAATGGAAGTACATATATTTATTGAGCCTTGATTCTGAGAGTGGAGCAGCTACAGTTCCAGTTCATTCACACCTTGTTCTTTTGGTATCATGTCTCATCTTCAAGGATGCTCTACTCAAGCTGCTGAGACATCTGCTGCTTTTGATTTTACTGCTTCTGACTTAATCTGCAGTTCTAGATTATCTATGGCAAGTTTATCCATCAGGATATGTGATGAGCTTTCCTTTTGCCATGATGAACATCTAATGTTCCTCCAAACTCAGCCTCCTGTTTACAGTGGATATATCTTGATTGAATCTCTCATTTTCTAGCCTGCAAGCAACATAACAGATACAGCTTACCTCACTCAAGGATAAGTCACTGATATAACTTCCTAGTTGCAAGAGTTTGGTTTTGGTGAATGTAAGCTGTTCTTGATTTGCAGCACTTTCTTTTTCTGAATAATCAAATTCTCTGAGATTAATTCATTTTGACCAGTTTTTTTGTCCTCTTGACTTTTAGTACTCAAACAGTCACAGGTCTGGTGATAGTGAGCTTCTGCAGCCATCGTAGTGTTGCTAATAATGGCAAGGATCCTGTCATCCGTTGTCTCTTTGTTTTGTGACTGAGCGTCTGCACACTTAGTACTCTAAAGTCTTGTTCTTTTTGCTACTTTTTTTCCTTCTGACAGAAGCTGTGTTCCTTCTTGATTGCTGCTGTTCAGCTTCAAGCATCACTTACCTACTACAGGTTTTTCTTGCAGGACTTAATTCTGTTTTGACACAGCAGCATTCAAAAAAGCATAGTGGATTTGTGTTTTCATTGTGAACATGCTGTTCATTTCAGAGGAAGTTGAATCCGTATTTCACTTTCATTCAGGTTTCCGACAACAAGAAGAATGGAATGTGATTGCAGGTTTTTGTGGCTTTCAGAAACATTTTCTAAGAATTTCTCAGAAATTACACTAGAAAGACACTTGGATTTTAAGTTATATGAATTATACATCTTTTGAATGCTTATTTGGAGTATTATCCTTCTGTTCTTTTGCAGCTTTGATACAGAAATTAAGATTCCAAACTTGTATTTTGAAAAATTATAGACTACTTCTACTTACAGATATGAAAGATTTGTGGAAATGGTTCATGTAGACTCAATTGGCCTTGTGACATCCTGTTTCCATTTGTGTGAGGATCTCGGGAAAGTTACTCATGTGGAAAACTCATAAAACCACTTCTAAATCATGCAAATAAACCTGCCTGCCTTAGTGTTAAATCTGTCTTATGGTCCCAACAATTTATGTGAGTAATGCAATATATTAGACCATCTCTGCAAGGGCAGAGCATGAATATGCATAATATAACCAGTTTAGCTTATGGTCAAAAATTTAAGATTTCATTTGTATGTACCTTAACCTCTCTTTTTGTTATTTCTAGGACATTGAGTGTCATTGCTTGACTAGCCAGTTATGTCTAATATTTGCTTTGAAAGTCTTACAAACAAAGTAAATGTTTGTTTCTGTAATTGTTACGTGTAATTGTGCAGCATTTAAAGTTACATCTGTCAAAATAGAGAAGTTCTGCTAGACGGTGGGATTCGTTAAAAAAAAAAGCCAACACCCAAGAATCCCAAACCCAATGACCTTTTCATTCTTTTGGGTGTGAATAGATCTAAATTTATTAATGCTGGGTATGATTCA
The DNA here is from genome assembly GCF_000691975.1 of Corvus brachyrhynchos. Classification (NCBI taxonomy): domain Eukaryota; kingdom Metazoa; phylum Chordata; class Aves; order Passeriformes; family Corvidae; genus Corvus; species Corvus brachyrhynchos. The sequence goes on from NW_008236184.1 coordinate 3,854,496, forward strand.
ACTGAGTGTCTGGAAGATACCTTGAGTCACTCAAAGTTGCTTTCTATAAATTCTTGAAGCTACAGTCATCCCAGAAAAGGTTACTTTTGATTAGGTGTGGACAAAAGAGAAATATTTGGCAAGATTCCAGCTGAGTTTGTTCTGCTTACCCAGTGAGCCTTTGGTAGTAAGAAAACATGAGAGATTGCTGGGAAGACAGTGCCTCCTGATTTGAGCTCTGTGTGTGGGCAAATATACAGAATTTTGTTATGTGAGAGCAGGGCAAGCAATGAGACTGAGTTTCCGTAGAGTACTCCTATTTGTCCTTAACTGCATTTTAGAGTCTAGTTTTTGTTACTGACTCCAGGTCTCTTCCTTTAGTCCTAGGTGGCTCTTCTCCTCTCGACTAAAGTTTCAGATCAAACTGAATTTAGACTTCAAGGTGTCTAAATTATTTTTCTTATTTGACTTTTGCTCTGAATCTCTTTGGTTTTATGGCTGATCCATTCTATTGACTATCTCAAGGTGAAATTTTGTGCTCAGGTGCTCCTTTTTTATGGGCAATTTTTTTAAAGGCTTGACAATTAAAGGGCATGTTTTCATTGTTCTTAACTAGAACTTTTTGTAGAGTGAAGAATCTTTGGAGGGTTCTAGAAAGGTTTCAGAATTGCTCAAAATTGTTGGACCAACAGGCTGTACTTACTGGAGGTGGTCAAAATATTTATTTTCATAATGTTCTTTCCAGAAGCACTGTAACTTCACAGATGTAAGAAAGTATTGCCTTTGTCAATGTTGAGACCTATGGGATTTAAGTAAGACTTCTTGTAGCATAAAAGTGTTGGGAACATCACAAGGTGATAATTTTCTATGGTTTAGTGTCTATTCATGCAACTTCTGCCAATTACAAATTAGAAGGAACTGCTTTCTAAAACTATTCCTAAACAAAATTAAGGTTGCGAGTATACATCATGTATCCAAGGTAAACCATAATAACAAAGATATGGTTACTACAAAATGTTACAAACTCTGCTCGTTTCCAAACCAGCATAAACAATTAGCCAGTTTGAATCCATTCTATCAGCTATAAAACATGAACACAGAAATCTCTCAAATTGGATCATGTGAAGTAACATTTATAATGGATTTAAAATAAAATAGATACTGGATTCAATTCACATCCATTTAATTTAGTGGCAAAACTTTAATTTATTGAGACAAGAAGAACAGTTTTGTCCTTGGATGCACAATACTTGATATATTTGTGTCTAAGTTGTTCTGGTCTTTCAGGAGTGACTGTTACATGACAAATGGCTATTTCCAACATACTTGTTTTAAGTTCTTGCATAGAAATCATTAAAGCAGTAAAGCTAAGCTAAGTATTTGATGTTGCATCGTCTTCCACTGGTGGGACTACTCATGATTAAATACCTCAGAGTATTTAAGTCCTGACCCCAAAAAATGTGTTCTCATTTGATTTATCCTGATTATTTCTCTGTTAATTAGAAGAGTATTTTTACAGTGCTACTGAAACCAACCCTTTTTTATAGATATTATTGCCATCTATTGTTGCAGAGTAAGATATAATAATAATGTGTAGTTGTTTATGCTACAGTTTAAGATGCTGGTTAGGTCCTAGAGCATTAATGTTAGTTTCACCACATTATGAATACCTTCTATGTGCTTAAATTCTTTAAAAGGTGTGGATTTAGGCTGCTCTTTTGGATTTAGGAAAGTACATGTGGTTGATCAATCTAATATTTGTATACAGTTTTCAGAAAATTTAAGTGGTAAAGCTGTTTTTTGTGTCAAGTATTTTGCACCCTGTAGACAACCATTAAGACTTGCTGAGGTTGTGAATAATTTAATTTATGATTAATAATGTTATCTAAATATAATAGAGGCGACACCGTACTTCAGCAGATTAAATTTGCTTTAATGCAGCATCGACAAAGAAGATACAGGCATAAGCAATTTTGAGGGCTTTGTTTGGTTCTGCTTTTCTTCTATAAGAAACCTTTGAAAGGTTAGATTTTGTTAGAACTGATGACTTAAGAAGTTTTGTAGGAGATGCTTCTTGCTATCTGTGCGATAACATTTTCTTATAGAAACACAGAAAATCAATTTTGGTGATGTTGTGATAAGCTGTTTAATTAATGTGGTTTTAAAAGTCAATGAATTTAAATAATTTATAGCTCGTCTAATGTATGGACTGTGCCTGTAAAGGTATTTTGCAGGAAGCATCCCCTCTAGATAGTAGTTGGAGGTCAGCTGCAATGTTTTACAGTTGTCCTAAAGTAAACTTACAGCTCTGTTCTGGGTATCTGGGTTATGGTAGACAAGTAAAAGATAACTGAGCTTATACTGTGGAATTTTTTTGTCAGATAGCTTTATGCACTAAATTTAACATTTCAGATCTTTAAAATACTTCAGTTATGGTTTAAAAGGCCTTTCTGGTGAGGAGATCATTCCTCAGGTATAATTAGAATAAAAGTAATGCTCACTGTCTTAAGAATGTTGCTTGCTGGTTTTCCTGAGGCAAGATAACTGGAAGAGGTTACATAAAACAAGTTTATCTTCTAATTTCTGTACACCCAATAAAACACTTCGAAATTCTGAAGTATGTTTAAGCTCAGCATAAGTATCAACTTTAAAAATCAGATTCAGATTACCAAATTGCTTTCTAACTGTAAGTATTTTCATCCTTATCTCTATTTCAACCATACAGTGTTTTCAGACATTGAATCTTAATTTGTTATCCACACCGAAATCTCCAGTAGAGAGATAGAAGCTAACTTGGGGGTAATGTCTTGTCCTTTCTATACACAGTCTAAGAGTATGTCTGAACTTTGTATCTAGTGTGAAGATCCAAGACAATTCTTTAACTTTGTATATATATATATATATCTATCTCTATTACTGATCATGGTGTTCAGACGATGTGCATGGTGTAAGAATCCAGCTCTGTGTTTTACTGCAGAAAGCTGGGCAGTGTCAGAGGCATATCTTTGGTGGGGCTGCCACCCCAGAGATGTGCAGTTTGTAGTCAGTCCCTTTGGTTGAGTTGAATGTCAGACTCCAATGAAAGAATGGTTTCCTTTCCTTGTGTATCTTCATATTCAGGGAACCTGGAAATTGCTAACTGTGAGATCTGAAATAATATTGACTCTGAACTGTAATTTTTTGAGGCCTATCAGAAATCTAAATGATCTCACAGTCCATATTAACATTTTTTGAAAATATCATCTTTGGATTCTGATCTTACAGATTTTTTTTTTTTAAGAAGTTGCCCTTCAGAAAGGGCAGTCTTGTTACAGAAATCCCAGATGGTCAGAGAGTGGGAGAAGTCCTCAGACCTGGGAAAGATTTGTCTTGTAACACTGCTTGCCAGCTTTCCAAAATGCAAAGATTTTGGTGAGTTTCTTTAACAGAAACAATGGTTTTGTAGAAATGAGAAGACCATTCATTTTCATTCCAATGTGTTAAGAAAGATTGTCTTACACAGTCACACCTTTTCCATAAATTCCATTACCATTTCTGGTATGTTTTCTCTTAGTTTTTCTTTTTTATCCCATATAGTTTTTCAGCATTATAGATGTCAAATTTGCACTTCTTTTTCTCAACAAAATTGTGTTCCATAATACTGGCTTTCATTTAAAAAGTAAAAAATGCAACCTCTTCTGTCTAAACCCAAATAAAAACATAACTAAACTCAAATCCCACACTGTAGCTCTTACAGTTGGAAAAGATGGAGAACACAGAACAGAAAAAGCTACTTTGATGTTAACTGAGTTTACAGAGCATCTGACAGACCTTTCAGAACAGTGAGTTGCTGCTCTGTCGGTGTGGTCTGGGCCATGTGGAGCCTTTGGTTGTTTTTTCCAAGGTGTCATGGAATGCCTGTTACTTTGCTGCAGCCAGATGCTTGACATTTTGGATGTTTGTTGAAATACACGGCAGGAGGTCAAAGGACAGACCCTTAGGGTGCTGAAGAACCAAAAATACAAATGGAAGAATCAGGTAGTTTAAAAATATAACATTTAAAATTTGAAGAAATAAGTCAAGAAATCTTTCTTTCCTCATAGTTCTCAGGGGCAAATAGGTCAGCCAGGGCAGAGAAGAGTGGTGGGTAGAGAAGGAGGTTCTGTAGGAGAAGATAGAGTGCAATAATTTTGAGTTGGAAATAGTTTCTTAGCATGGCTCATTTGTGTTTGAGTTTTGTATGGCAGAAATAGAACAAAGTACAAGAACCATATTCCAAAGGGCATTTTATAATATAGAAGAAGCTTAACTTTGCCATACAATTTTCAAATACTTGCCATGTAATTTGCCCTCATTGAAACAAAATATACCAGTTCTGTGGGGGAAAAGTTACTATGCTAAAAGTATGTAGCATTGTTTATGTAGTTTAAAATAAGAGGTGATACAAATAATAATTTTAAATGTTCATCTTTATATACAGTGACCTCTCCTATTTTTGAACCAAATTTAACTCGCAGTTGTATTGAGACAGAAAAAAAAATCTGAGTAATTAATTTTGTCACTTAGGCACTTTGTATTTCCTAAATAAGAATAATATATGAGTAAGATGCCCTATAGTGTAGAAGAAGATGCTTTGAAAAGCCTGGTTGGCTGTTTCTAAATGGCAGTTTTCATTCAAGTGCTTTTCTACTGTTCTAAAAATGGAAGGAAAATTTAATTTGTTCATGTTGTTTAGAGTTAAAAAGTTTATTTCATTGGGTAAGTTTTAATAGAGAATCAAAAGTTTCTTCTGTGACAAGCGTTCTCTTGACTCTTCAACATGTTTACACTTAATGTAGTAGCATTTGGAGGGCTCAAACACTGTATAATGTTTAAAAATGTATTAACTTCAACTTGCTGTTCTTTGACTTTTTTTGCCCTTTTTGTGCTAGCAGAACACAAGTTTAGTTCAGAAACTTTTTCTGTCCAAATATAAAACTGTCCAGACTTAGTTTTCATCCTATTCACTAAGGCATAATTTAAATTGCATGTTTATGGAAAAAGCTACAATAGTTGCTTTCTAGTTTTGCTTTGTTTCTGTGGGTTTTGGTGATTTTTTTTTTTTTTTTTTTAATTTGGAAGACTATTTGGAGACATCTTTACTGAGATCCATGCTTAATCTCTGTTACATAACAGATTTGTGGGAATATCAGTGTGAAAATACTTCTACAACTTTATATTGTCATCAGCTGCTCATGAATGTAAAATAAAAGGAATATCATTAATTATTACAGAAAATTTCAAGACCTAGTTTATCTGAAGGAAAAACAGAAACACCAGCTTTTGAAAGGTAAATACAATGATCAGCTGCATCTTGAAATCAGGTGCATAAAATAACACATGCTGTGTTATATATCAGGTAATTGGGCAAAAAATGTTTGATTAGTATTTTCATAACATTAGCTATGATAGAAATTTTTCAGTGGCAGTTGTAAGGTACTTCCTCAACAAGACATGGAGAATTTAGATTCCAAGTGTCAAAACACATTTTAAGAAATGCTTAAATGGCAAATTAGTCAAGATTCATAGGATAGTAAATAAATTGACCAAATGGTTAAAAGAAACTTTTTTATCTTTTTCTCTGTGAGTTGACAGTATTACTGGGGCTATTGGGAAACAATTTTAAAATATAGTATAACATGTTAATTCTTGTCTATTTCTTTAGGCCTTTAAAGACCTGTGTCATTTATGGAAAGCGTACTCAACCAAATTCTTAGCAGAGCAAATATGTGAAATTCTTGGCTAACTAATAATTACAGCTCTACACTTAAATAATGCCAGTCTGGGAAAAGAATTGAAATTTTACACCTTTTAGTGACACATATTGTGGATAGACTTACAGTTATTCCAGATTCAACAGCCTGAAATATATTATCCCACTTAGTGATCTTTCACAATTGTTGGTGCAAATTTTACCTTTAAAAACATAGTCAAAACTTAATTGTGGTTATTTGCTATATAGTCATTAATAGTGTCTTATAAAAAAACCCACTAACTGCTTTCAGAGTATCTCTGTCTGCTTCATCACTTTTTATTCTGTCATATGCAGTGTGGGTCAAACTATTTGAAATTCTGCCTTTCCATAAAATGCTGGCTTAATAATTGAGACTAAGTGGTTCAGGTGTTGGATGTTATCTCTGTCTTTAGGCTACGGATTAGTAAATGGTCACTGTAATTCTAATTGAATATGATGTGCTACTTCTTATCATTGTGTCTAAGTAGACAAAAATAATTTTAATATATAAATCTGATCTGTGCTTTCTGACGAAAACTTTGATGCTATTTCATAGGCTTTAAGACAGGCATTTGGAGTGTTGTAGCTCTAGCACTAGAGATTCTCAGTCCTCACACTTTTCTCTGTTATTAACCCAAGGTAGTTATGTTGATAGTAGCAAGGAATTAGTGCTCCAGGAGCAGATCAGTAAATGAAAGCACTTGACACTGAAAATGCTGCATCTTTTCACTGCATTGAGGTTCAGAGGCATTATTTTGGACCAGACTCATGATCCCTGAACAGAGTTCTCATGCTGTGCACGCATGCAGAGCTGTGTGGAACATCCTGTGTTGGTTTGGACTCTTGAGGACTCAGCTCCGTTAGGGGTTGGAGCACTTGTGGATCAGAGCTTCCAGTTCATTTTCCTCAAAAAAGAAATGTAGTTTGCATGTCCCAGTACTGCCTTGTAAACCAAACCAGTTATGTGGGAACAATAAGGAATGGATCACATCAAACTGTTAATGTAAATGCAGCTGTAATACAAGTTTTGTTACCTGGAGGAATACTTTTCCGCAGACTGAAGGGAGTGTTTGCACACACTTTGCAACTACTCTGTTTGTAGATATGTAAATGTCATTCATTTTATAGGGTTGGGGTTTTTTTTCTTGCTTGCTGTAGAATTTTTCCCTGAATTATTTTTAAAATCCTAATATGATATACCAATATAAAATACTCTAAATAAAGTGCAGTAAAAAAACTTGAGCTAGTAGGATTTTGAAACAAGTGATAAGAGCCTAACTTTCTTCAGCCTCACTTGGCACCAAAATCTTGCATTTTCTGTACAATGAGAAAAAAGAAAACTAAGTTGCTTTCATTTTTAAGCTTCTGTATCCTGATGTAGATGTATGTTTCTACTTAGTAGACTCCTCTCTTGGATTCAGAGATACGGCTTGTGCTGCTCCCTTGGAGTAGTCTTACTGTAAGCCCCGATTTCAGATGGACTCTATCACAGCCAGCTCATTAACATATCCCATGCTTGGTGGTCAGGTCATGAACCTGGACTCATTGGTTTCATTAAACAGAAGTCAGATTTTGCATTCTAACTGTTCACTGACATCCTCTTTTCTGTATAATACAGCTGTTAATATTCTTGCATTCTCCTGTATTTTTGATGCCTGAATTTTTAGTTCTCTTACACTGTAACCAGTCCTATCTGCACATAGAGTACTGAAGTACTTTCAGTTGCTAGTACTGGATAAAAGGCTTTTCTTTTTCAGCTACTGACATACTAACCGAATTAATTCTTGAAATATTGTATGATTTTTCTTTTTACTGTGGTATTTTAGTGCATCACAATCACTAGGGTCTGCCGATTCATCTGCAGTTCTCAGCAGAGGCAAATTATTTCATTGGAGAGCTGTTCCGTCTAAAGGAACTTACTGTTGTGCTTGGCAGTCTGAAAGATCGCTGTTGTTTGTGGATAATTGTTCTTGCGATGTGATTGTTGCACAACTACATATATATACGGGTATATATTTCTTTTCTTCCCCCGCCACTTACTTCTTCTTCCCTCTCTGTGTTTTTCCAAAAATGACTGAGAATAAGGGGCTGGGTTTAGGTGAAGGTGGGATTTTGGTTACTAGAAGATGAGGAAGATTGCAATGAATTTGTTTTATATGTTAAGGGTATATTTGTCCTTTGAGGAGTTTCTTGATGTGAATCTTGTCTCTGTGTGTGTATACACATGTGTAATCCATCTGGGTTTTTCAGTGTGGAAGCGCTGCTCTTTGTGGGATAAGTAGGCATTACTCATCCCTTTATTTAAAACCTATTTTTTGGGGTTTTGTATATCTGTGTTCAAAACTTCCCACATAAAGCACAATACTGTGCCTGTTAGCTCTGCAACTAGGTCTTGCCCTCAAGCTGCTTGTTGAAAAATAGCAGCTAGGGGTCATATGTGTATACACTGTTTGATGAAGAGTTGACTAGATTTTCATATGTAAACAATTCTAAGTATTGAACTAGTATTTATATGACTCTGTATAACTGAAGTCTTTCTCTGGAATAGATAAAGAAATTAGGAACAATTATGGCAAACCAGTTATGTCAGCCACAGCTGATGGGTGCTCCTGAGCATTGGCTTTTATGCTGGAACTTAGTCTTGAGTTTTCCCTCCAATGTTACCTTTTTTGCCTTTTTCTTTCTAGATGTCTGAGAGAAAAGAACTTGGATAGATAAACTGTGTATTCGAGAATGTCACCTACACTTTAGGTAGTCCACTAAATGAGAAAAAAATACCCCAAGCCCTAACACTTCTGTTTGAGAAAAGTAGCTAATATAGGTTGTAATTTGTTAAAGAGGTTGGCCTATCTCTTGAGTTCATTCCTTACTATGAATGAAAAATCGGTGTAACAGGATGAAAAGATTCTTATGACTACCCCAGTGACCAATAAGATTTCACCACTGAAGGATATCCCAACAGTCTCTTACTCCTGCTCAAATTGTTCCTCTGACCTAGAGTAGAAGTAGGAAGTGGAATATTCTTGGATTAGTTTATATAAATGAAAGTAAAACTTGGAAAGAGATTTCTGAATGTTTGTAGCTCCTTTTCCAGAATAACCATTTTCTGTAGAACTCAATATCATTTATCATATAAATGAATCACTTGAATTGTATTAAATTCCTGGATGAGTAGAACACAGGTAGGTTTTCAGCTTGAAAATATATCAAAAAACCTAGTAGCAAAGAATTGGTTCTTCCTTTTAAGAGTTCTGAACTGTGTGTTACTTACATAATTTAAATGGCTTTAGCCAAAAATTGTTTCAAACCACTCTTTAAAACCTCTTGAAGAAATAAAATAAAAATGCATTTTGATTAATGAGATATTTGGTGATAACTATGTTCCTCACAGCTTTTTTTCTGTGTGTTACTGTTCAGAGACTACTTTCAATTTAAATTTTAATAGTTCATTTGGGAGACTTTGCTCTTAATTTCACTTTCTAGATACAATTTATATCTGAAATCAGACAAATTACTGTTCTTCCAGCTTCCCCTTTCCTGTCCCCCACACCTTCTTTTGTCTGTCATCATCATCATTTTAGGTAATTCAATCTGCTTATCATTCTGAAAAACTTTGGATTGATTGACAATTATATTAAACTTTTACCAGATTTCATCTTTACAGGAAAAATTGAACTTCTCTATTTCTGTATTTCCTCTTTATAAACACATGGTTTTACTCTGAAAGGTGAATTAAAATACTACTTCACAGATTCACTTTTTCAGTGAATCCAGATTGTGATTGCTCTAAATAAATTTTAGTTTTGTTAATTTAGTTTTCCAGCTGTTAGCTTTATTCTCATGAGTATTGCAGAGTCAGTTGGTGGTATAAAGCACTTTTATCTGCATCTGTGTCAAAGAGGCAGTGCAGGTAGAAGAACTATAGGTATTGTTTTGGGAAATTCTGTGTGTCACACGAAGGCAACCTTCCTTTCTGGAGCTGAAATGCAAGAACTAGGGTACTAATTGACTGCTAAATACAAAGCTGAGTTTGTAAATGGATAAGAAAAATGCAGCTGTTAATTAAATTCTGCCTTTCTTGCTATGAAGCCTCATGACAAATCCCAAAGAGGAAATCTTCAATACCCCTCTGAGTGTCACTTTGCAGAGTATAACCATGCATTGCTTTATTTCATTTATAATATGAAAATATAAAAATCATATCTAAAAATAACCTGTTTTGGTTTTTTTCAGCAAACAAGAGCATGACTCTTCAGATGAAACAAAAGAATGCAGTAGAAATCAAACTAAAAAAGTTGCATCCATTGAAAAGAGTGAAGACGACTCCTCACTGTCAAATACAGAAAATGTTCCTAGTTTGGAACTCCCTGGCAACAGCTCAAAGAATTCTTTGCATCAGAAAAGAGCATACTGTGATTCAGCCAATAACAAACAGTTAGTAGATGAGAGACAAAAATGTATTCCTGATGAAAGTGAGATGAAAACGTGCCAAAGTTCAGATGACGTTGTCCTGAATGAGCAGACTAAAGCGAGTACCTTGGATGAAACTACGCTTTCAGCAATGAACGTGAGGGACTTAAAGCTGACTTTGGGTGAAGATGTCAGTTTTGAGCAGTTCTTGAGAAAGAGGGATGAACTTGAATCTGTTAGTTCAGACATAAGTGAACAAGGCAGTATTCATTTGGAACCTCTAACTCCATCAGAAGTACTAGAGCATGAAGCTACTGAAATTCTCCAAAAAGGTAATGTCACACCTTCATCAAAGAAAGCAGGACAGCTTGCTGAACAAACAGATGAGACTTCTAGAGAAAGCAATCCCAGCAGAATGGAAACAACTGTAAACAAGACAGATGAAAATGAAGCAAGCTGAAATTGTGTTAATTTTATTGTTTGTTTTAAACTATGGTGAGAACACCATGGACCATTCCTGATAAGTGTGCTCGTGGATGCTAAATATTAAAAAGTTTAAAAGGGAGAAGAGAAGAGAAAGGGACACCAAAGGGAAGTTTGCATATGGAGATGGCATGTATGTGTATGTATGACTGAATTCATTAGGCTTCAAAAAGGTAACACGTTCAAATGTATCTTTCTGTCTCTTGGATGTGATATATTATTAGATTGATACTTGAAAAGAGGGATAAATTCTAATTTTTTTATAGTTAACTAGCCCAGGATACGGTGATTTGTTCGCCCAAAAAGTATTTTTCTAAATTCTTCAGTGTGAATATCATTGAACTGGGGATTGAGTAGGAATTAACTTCTGATGCTGATATGGAGCACACTTGTAATGAAGGTTATTGGTCTGCTGATAGCTTAGGTAAATATAAACCTTGGGACTTGGTGTCACATTCCTGTCTGTAAAAGCAAGTAAACAGAAGTATATTAGTTTGTGCACCTCTGTACAGGTGTAATTCTGCCAGGCTGTAAACTTACCTTAATAAACTTTCAGTGAAAGTGAAATTATTACAATAAAAATATATATTTGTGGGGTTTTCACTGTGCAGGCTGTGCAGAAATACCGAACATAACTGTATAAAGTAGGACATAATGCTGAAAGTACTGTAGCTGTTAGGCTTTTACTATTGGTTTAATTATTCTTAGCTGTAGACCCATAGGAATGGTCTGTAAGTCACACCAAAGTATGGTTTAATGCAAAAATGGTTTTAAGCAGAAATAAGGAAAACTCCAAACTGGAAACACCACCTGGCATGAGTTCTGCCATTTTGCAGCTGCTACTGGCTAACTTAAAAATAGAACACAAGGGCATATAAAGCAGAATTGTACAGTTTAATTTCAGGACTTTTTGTAGTCTAAGTTATGTACAGAAAGATGGCTGCTGGTTTTGGTTTGGTTTTTTTGTTTTGGGGTTTTTTTTTTGTTTTCTAGTTAGCTAGATTTAGGAATGCATATGATTAACAGTAGCTTGCTCTTTTGATTTCATTGCTCCATTTGAAACATTCAGAATGTGCTTTTGACTTACAGTTTTGTTTTTAATGAATGTTAAATGTTTTGAACAGCTGTTGAAACACTGCTGTAAATTATTACTTTTTGAGTAAATATTTGCAACAAAAGTTTGTCTTTGTGTATAATTTTATGCTCAGCTGGAAACTTTGGGCTTAGGTTTCTCCCATTTTTTAAAAAGATTTAGTGGCAGTTCCCAAAAAATAAGTAACTTCAATATTGTGAATTTGAGATGTATGTTTCATTGGGGATTTTTGTTAGTTTTCGGTTGGTTGGTTTGTTTATTTTATTTTAGACTTAAATGAGCAAGTGCCTATGCATAAACATTTTTTGTACCTGTGTATTGTGGTATGATGTGCTAACCTTTCCAGACTATACAGATATTTTTCTGGCCCATCAGCCTGCAACTGAAGTTTCCTCTGTCCTCTTAAGTTCACCGAGCTCAGCTGCTAAGTGAGTCTAACAGTATTAAAATCCAGAGACTATCCAGCTTACTACTGGAGCCTCTAAATAAACCAGATCTCAACAGCCTCAAAAGTTCCTTCAAGCTCTAAAGAGATGTATGATTTACATTTTGGACTGCATCTTCATTGTCATCCATGCATGTGTAGAAGACTTTTAAAAAAGAAAAGTGGAACAGTTTACATACTCACAGCTCTTTGAGATCTGCCACTTTAAGAACTTCAAATACCATGACAGATGAAAAAGCTGAGAAGAATAAGTTGCATTATTCTTTTGTTTTTTAAAGATTTTAGTGAAATCATTAAATAGTGCTTTGGTTAACCGGTCTGATGTCTTCATGCTTTTACACATGGAAGATTACTCATTGCAATGCTTTATTTTATGCAGTTTAAAGCACTTTTTCAGCTACAAAACTGGATGTGTATGTTACCAAGGGAGTTCCTGAATGCATCTGTGTTGAAAGCCAGGGAAATCTGTAGTAGTTTTAATCCAGTTGATGATCTTCCGTGCAAATTATATATTTTGAATAATGCTCTGATATGTGGTGTTAGAAAAGATTAAGTTCAACTGGAACCAGTTGCAATACTTGCAGTTTCCTCACATTTATCTTTTATTATGCAATTAAATTTTTCAAACATTTGCCACTTTAATAAGAATTTGGAAGGATTTGGCCACATGGTGTTGAGAAAAGGTGGAAAATAGAACTCAAAGTTAAAAATCTGCATATTTGGCAGAATTATATCTTGATCATCTCAGATGCTTATTATATCAAGCATTTTTTGTTTCAAACCATGTTGACAATACTTATGCAAAGGGTAGTGTTAGGGATAAACCACTCAAATATCTTCTGGTCCTTCTGAAGGAAGAGGTGAAAGAACTCGATTGTTCTAGCAAGAGCATCAGATAGCTTTTCATAGGCAAGGAAGGTATATAATGAAAACACTGGCATAGTATTTTTGTGAAGAGAAAAACTAAAATTCATTACTCTTTTTCCTATATGAAGTAATTGATTTGCTCCCTAAATGCTGTAGGAAACTGCACAAGTACAAGGATTAATTTCCATCATGTTATTTGGGAGGTTTCCCTGAGATAAGTTAAATTCACACTTTTGGTAGAAGCTGCTCTGGAGGATCAAGTTTCATTAATGCATTTTCAGTTAATTCAACATAACTTCACATGATTCATTTTGGTGTTTCTGAGTTATTTAAAAGTTGTTTTTCCATCCAGCCATCAGTAGTTCTTACACTCTGTCACCTCTGTTTTGTACTGGGGAAGACATTTCAGTTCCAGTTTTCATTGCCTTACCAAAAAACAGTCACTTAATTCTTGGTGTCCTTAGTAGAATCACCCTTTCCCCTCATCTCAAGAGCTTTATCATACTTGCTTGAATAATCATTGCAGATTGTTTATATAGTGCTTATTTTTAGGGAAGTCGTGTGCCATGTGCATGCTGTCTACATTATTGACATCTAATGGAGAACAGCAGTCATGATCAGTGAATGCTCAGTCACTTGGATCTTCCTCAAGTGCAGCCAGTGTCTGTTTACCTTGTGCAGCTTGGGAGAGAAGCTTTGGTTGACCTGTGGTTCAGATTTTGCTAAATGGAATGGCTGAGTAAACACAGGGGAAAAAAAAAATCCAGTTGTAGCACATACTGAATTCTAAGTATTGAATGATGTATTTTAAACAAGAAAGTTTATAACAATATATGTCTATTTTTCTTTTCCTGGGGCAGAGTGAGAGGGAGAAGAACCCTGCACAATACATGTTAAATCTCATTTCTGTGGTGCTTTACTTCTAGAAGGAATCAGAAACTAAAGGTCAGGGTAAAGAATCTTGAGTAATGCTTGTATTCTGCAAAACCTTAAATAAAAGATCTTAAAGCTTTTCTGCAGGCATTAAGCATTGTTATTTATATGCTGGCATGCAGAAAGCAGTTATTTTTTTATGTTGTTGGGTATACAAATATTCAACTAAAGACTGTGACCATAGACTATCACAGCAGAATTTTGTTACAGACCACTTAGAAATTTTTGTGTAGGGCAAATTTATACATAATTGTTCTCTCTTTGTTTTCATTAGTATTGATTTTTGCAGCTTATGAACTTACTTTGTCTAGTTGCATTCTGTATATTTTGATGTATGCTTCATATGCCCTTAATAAAAAAAGGTAAGTATGTTACAAGATTACATTGAATGATTTTTGCTTTTAATAAAATGTTAATTCCAGTTTCAATGTAGTTCAGAAGGACAGTTCTCAGTTCCTTACTGAAGGCTGGCATGTTATCTCCTTTGAACGTTATGTTTTTATGCAGGATTTTGACTCTAATCTTCCTTATTAATTCCGTGCTGAAAGGGAAAGTATGTTGACTGGTATTTCATACTAGTTTACAGATACTATGCAGAGAGTTCCTTTGAATTTTGGATCACTGTTGTAGCTCTAAGACAACTAATTAAAACTTTTTATTCAGTCATTTCATTGACCCAAATTAACCTTGTGAAGCTGATATTTCCTTTTTGCACCAGATTAAAGAAAACAAAAAAGTGGAAAATGTTTATCTGTGAAACACTTACTTTGAGGGAGGTGAATGTAGTTGTGCCTTCAAGGTGTTATAAAGCTAATGTGTTTATTGACATAAAAATATGCTGGGTTTGTTGAGGGGCTTTTTACTGTTGAAACCATTATATCAGAGAGGCTGAGTTTTTTCTGACAACCAGAAAGATAACTGTGATGTTACACCTATATCTGCATTTATGTTTGGACAAATTTATCTTCATATTAAGAAAACTGAATGCTCAAATTACATGTGTGGGTTGTAATCTGGCCAAAATAAGATCAAGTCCATGATCAAAGCCAGTAACTTTTCAGGAAGCAATTCTCCATTTTTAAGCAGCATTACTAAGTTGCTTATATTATGAATCTAATGTAAAGAAACTGCATTTCATACATTAGTTCACTAGAGTCTTAGTGTTAGGCATTTAAGTCAAAAGAGCTGTTTTCCACAAAAACTTTTGTGAATATACTGGTTTCTTTATGAAGGAAGTTGTCTCATACTGACAGTGTGGTAGCCTGGAAAATATAACCTTCATATGTTCTGCTCATAAATAGTGTAATTAAGAATTAATCCTTTTGACTAAAGGAAAAACACATGTGGGTCTGTTCTTACAGCCTCTTGTGAGTTTTTCATATGGATCCATCATGATATTGTAGCAACAAATTGAAGCCCTTGTTTTCCTCTCTTTTAGTGCTGTAGAATTGGAACATGAATGCTTAATAGTTTTTAAATTGAATGTATTTAAATTACCTGTGTGTTTACTGCCTGAAATGAGGATTGAATTTTGTGTACCAGTTTCTCAGGTTTTCAGATGAGACTTGTCTTTCCACCTAATCTTCTTGGAAAGACTTCACTACTTCTTGGGGCTAGCAAGTCGATGGCACATAATATAATTTCCCAGGTTGTTTAATGAAATCCAGTGTATTTGTTAGATATCATTTAAGTGGGACAGACTAGAGGGCGTCAAAATGAATCCCCAGTACTGTGAGTAATTAGGAAGAATTCAGCCTTAAAGGAAAACTTCAGAAACACTGAACTTGATAGAGAAATGGTGGCAGTATAGGAAGTCAGGTGAAGTCTTAGCTACATTGGTCTGTTCCTGCATTGCTGTTACTTTTCTTTGTGTACACACACACAGAGTTGTTTATGTGCAACTATAATGAAAATATAACTTGGTTTTATTTTCCCTGATGTACCTGAACAGAGTAATAAAACACAAAAGCGATCTTGCTTTTTATCACGTTAAAAATGAGGAGAATTCAGCAGCAATCCTGAGGCTGTTTTGAGTATAAAGTTGTCTAAACAGATTGTTCTAAAATTGCCATTATACTTGAATTAGAGCATCTTGCTAATCCAAGCACGCTTCTGACTAGGTGACATACTCAGTGAAGGGAAATGGGATTTCATCTCCACTCTCCACAAAAGCAGGTGAGATGTGCAGTAAGGAAGCAGGGCTCCCTGAGGGCTCTGGGAAGCACTGTTCCTGTCCACGACCACTGTGCCTCTCAGACTGTTGCTAGGTTTGTGCACTTCCACCAGGATAAAGCTGGCCCTTCGTAGTACAGTTGATTCATGAGTACTGGTATATATGTGAAGGTTTATTCATTGTTGAAATGAAATAAAATTAAAAATAATTCTGCATAGAAGTGGACCCCTTCCTGACTCTGAGCTATCACTGAGTGATTTAAGTGCACTGGGGAACTGGTGTTCAGCAGTGCTATCTTGGAAGCTTTTAACATATTACTGCCTCTTTATTGCCATTTGTATTTTGCTAGTAATAAAAATATATCTGTTGTCCTCTCACATAATTAGTGGCTTATATTAATGTATTCTTTATTTAATGTGTTTACACAGTCCTTACAAATGTGTTGGTTCTTTCCATCAAAAAAAAGTATTGTTTGAGAGAGCTTACAATCTGCTTGCACTGTTACAAGAATTTCTTGGTCACATCTGTTTTATATGTATGTTACCCTGCAAAACATACATGGAACAAGGAGAGGAAACTATGAAAAAAATGTTTAGAAGGTCAGTCTTTTGCTTATCCGTAATTAGAGTGGGTAAAATATATCCACTCTGAACTGACTCCATGCAATAACAGCCACATTCTCTTCCTTATAGGCGATGGTAAAGCTGATAGGAATTCTGAACAGAATCTCCAGAGAAAATGCAAAGCACCTAACAAAGAGTGTCATTGGATTATCAAGATGTCTCATTGCAATAAAAGATCAATAAGAAGCAGCAGCAAATGGGAACTTTACTGTGAGTGGAATATAGAACATGTACAAGCAAAATGCTTCTACTTTTAGTCTTTTATTTAGTGAGAGTTTGGTTAATGAGAGTAGATATATCTATCAAGAAGCATGAGATTCTGAGCAGCATCTGACAAAACTGTTACCAGCCACTTCACAGCACAAAGATTTGACCTGACTGTAAACTGATAGTCTTGAGTATGATGTACACCAATTAGTTAAAGATCAGTAATTGACAAAGGTCACTTGGTCCAAACATAGTTCCTGTCCATCAAGTGAAGTATATATCATTGCAGTGTCTGGCTCAGGGGAGGTGAAAAGCACTTTCTGCACCTCACCTGTGTTATCCACTAGTGTCTCTTATGTTTCATTTACCCTGCTGAACATGCAGAGCAGGAAATGTTCATGCTTGCTGGAAATCCAGAGAAAACCCAACAAATACTTGGGTATAAACGTAAAAAAATTGACTTCCCTACTGTGCCAGCAGACAGAATGCTGTGATTGTAGAGGTCATGTCACAGAACCATTGATCAGGCTCTTCCACACAGTGTCTAGTGGAGCTCTAGAGGAAGTTACTGAAGCTGAAAACAGCTACAAAAAAAAGCAGATTCATCTGTTTAGGTTTCACAAGAGTGCCCTTTAAAATTCCAGTGGGTTCTGCGTCAGATGCTTATATTTTTGTTATTCCCATCCATCAGCAAGTTCTGTGTTGCAAATTGTGCATGACTAGAAAAGTCAAAAGGTAAAAGTTGATTTAAAAGAAGTTCACAGTAGAATTCTTTGTTCCACACGTAGTTGTGTGAGTAAACTGAATTGACTGGGAACATGCATACGAAAAGGTTCTCCATACAGGTGCTGAGCTGGAGCAAAGGTATGAGCAGCCCTTCTACTGCCTGGGAAAGGCTCTGCCTGCAGCTGCTGTGAAGGTGAAGCAGACAAGCTTCTGTGTGTAGAGAGATGGCTGCAGTAGGTGCCTATGAAGCCACAGCTCACTGGTATTTTCACCCTTTTATGGACTGTTGCAGTATGTGGTGGGGTAAATGAATTGCAGGGTTAACCAGTGACAGTTGTGAAATGGAGACATGCTTGACTAGATGTGATATGAGAGATCAGAACTGGAGTCCCTACAGGCAATCCATACAACAACTTCTATTCCTACAGAAGCAAGAGGGTTGTTTAGGGGGGTTTTTTATTGTTTATTTTTTGTTTGTTTTAACAATACAATATAATTTGCAAATTATTAGTGAAAATTTGGGTGAAACTCTCGGAGCTTCAACAAACTCAGTAATGGGCTAAGATAGCTTGGTTTGCAGTAGCTGTAGTGGTGATGGAGTCTGTAACCATTACAAGAGGATATTAGTGAAACTGAAAATAGGAGTAATTGGACCATCATCAGATATTAAAAAGCTCTTTGCAAAAGGGCAAAGAAAACAACTGTAAAATATTCTGGTCTTCCTAAAATGGAATTTGAGAGTCTTCTTGTCAATGAAACATGATAGGTTTATTAAATATGCTGTAGAATGTATGAGAAAGTTGGTTTTATCTGCTACAGTTTTTCTCCTTAATTTCAGCTGTATGTATGCTACTGCAGCTTCAAAACATCTGGGTACAGTGATTTTTTTCTTTTCTGCACCTGCAAGTGTAAGTACACACATAAACAAAAAAGAAATTAAATCTTTCACAAAGCCAAAGAGAAAGAAAAAACCCAACCAGGCATGAAGCTCAGGGGAGCAGTATGACAAGTGCTGAGCTGTAAACAAGCTTGAGAGGGATTTAATTCTTCTGACAAGTGCCAGTGGTAGCATCTCACATGGACTCAGCATATGCACACATTTCAGAGGGGGAATCACAGAGGACTTAATGCAAATATAAAAAAGCTCAGAGCACATCAGCCTATACCGTTCTAAAAGTAGCCTCAAAAATCAGGATGAGCAAGGGTTGTAATTATCTTGATTTTTCGGAATTTTGCCACTTGTAGGAGGGTTTGTGGTTTATGCTCACACTATAATTAGGCTTTGTAACATACAAACTACAAACTCTTTAGGGCAGGGATTGGTTCATATATTTGTAGGGCAGGTACAGTAAGACTTCATTGGGTGGTATTTTCAGGGTGATAGTACAATACAGCCACTGAGTAATAGCTGCTGTTCTAGGTTTTAAAGAAGCTTATTTTAGGTCATAAGATTTTTGTTGCTGTTTGTTAAGGAAAGAGAAATAAGATGTAATTTGGTATCCAAATTAAATTTTAAAAGCCTCTAGTGCACACTTCTTCCCTAATTACAGTCAGGTCCTTTCTTTTTCAAATAAGCTTGTAATTCCCTCATTTCTCTAGCAACATTCTGAAAAGGACACACTACAAACCATCCCCAGCAGTCTACTTAAGCAGATTTCCCCATGGCAGTTGATGAGTTAGTGCTGCAAGATGTAGCCTGTTTTCACTTAACCTTCAGAAAGCTTTGGGATGAGTAGCACATGCTTCCTGTGCTCCAGCCACCGGATAGGTTTGGCTCATTTAAGAAATTAGACCAGTGCTCTATTCACCTTAGATCTTCAATCCGATGTTTTCTTTTCTGCTTTCCTCAGTCTGCAAAAAATTAATTTAAAGGTTACATTTACTAGCAAAGGGTTAATAATCCCTGGAGATCTGTAGGCTTAGCCAAATACTACTGTGTTGTATTGTAGTTAGCTAAAAACCTGGTTTTAACCATAGTTTAGATTTCATCGCAGAAGGTAGACTCTAGGAAGAGAGCCTCTCTTGGACCCAATCTTTCATGCTCACTTAGACGGCTGACAATTAGAAAAACATGTTCTTTTACGAAAGTTCTATTATGTTTTCAAAATGCTGAACTTTAAATTCCAGATATTTCTGGATTCAAATGTGAGATTTTGTGTGTGTGCAAATTACCTTTCATTTGTATGATGTTTCTTAACCCATTTCTGGATATGTGTTTTGGACATCCCTTTTATTGCAAGTGATTGAAAATGGCCCCGCATTTGCAATAGTTGTGAATAACCTTCAAAGTAACAATTAACAGGCTTGACTTTACCAGTGGAGTAGTTTATCACCTTTGGCATAGAAAGTGAAAGCTACTCTTTCCTTCTCTCACAAACACATTAACATCAACTGCTTTAAAATATTTTTTTATTATTATTTTTATTTCTATAATTTTTCTTTTAAGGACAAGTGAGCATAGGAGGGTCTCATTTTGTTCTGCAGTGAGTATTCTAATGGATTGCAAAACTGTAAATAAGAATTATGTCGTCTTGGACCTGTAATTATTTACTAATTGAAAATTACCTGGGTAGATTAATGAAGAGAAGAAGAACACAATATCAGAATCTTTTTTAGCAAGTGACTAGAAAGAAAATTGTTTGTTACTAGAGCAGACAGAAACTCTGTCTGAACCATCCATTATTTACAGAAGTTTTGAGAATCATGTGTATAGTTTCAAATACTGAATTAAAATCCAAGCATCTATGAATCTTGAAAGCCAAATCCTGCTGTAGTTTGGATCCTGTAGCATTTATTTTCTGTTTGAATATTGAGTATAGTGCTTCATATTGCAGAAAGCCACACAGTAGTTCTTGGCACAAAATGCTGGAACTTTGGAGAGCACTTGTGTGAAGGTAAGAAACGATGTTTCATAGCAGTGGGGATAAACATAAGGCAAATCTTTCTGTAACCAAGACAAATATCTCTTCTTAAGGAGAGTCTCTGGTTGTTTGGGGGTTTTTTTGTAATTAACAGAAATTGAGTTCATTGAACATTATTGTATGCTCTATTATTGAAGCTTGCTCACACTTCTAGGGGGGTAACTAAAGCAAGTGAATAGCAAGCTACCAGTAGCTTACAACTTAAATCTTGCTACACTTAAGAGCAAGACAGTACTTTTAGTCCTCTGGTTGCATATATTGGTCTGAGCATTCAGAAGGTTGAAAATGCTAGATTTAGTGGATTTCTCTTGGTAAAAGACAGACATTCATTCTGGGTGGTGAAGATGAGTTTTACCAGAATACAAAATTATCCTAAACCACCGACTGTGTTTAAACCTTGCTCCATTAATTTCAACCCTCTGTGGATGCATAGGCCAAACATCAGTAACCTGGAAGATTTGTTAAAGGCTTTACTCTTCTAATTCCCACTGGGGTATTTTAATGTTGACAGCTGTTAAAATTCTCAAACTGGAGCTTCACATCAGTATTCTCTTCCTCACAGACACCTGTAATGGGATTCATCTCTTTTCTTTGTTATTCCCTTTGCTCATTTAAATGTAATGTGCATTTCTCATCACACCACTGGATTAGTCTATATAAATTACTAAAATACACACATACATGAACACACATACGTTTGTCCCAGAAGAACAGAGGATGGTATTTTGGTTTTGATTAAAAAGATGGACAAAGATAAATACAGCACTATAATTCTTGTGCATTTCTTTAAAACAAAAGACTTTTTTTATTATGTGGCCAGTAGGGTGTGGCCTCTTGAGGCTCTTCCTGAGATTTTCATCTTCCCTATCCCTTCATCACTGAGCTATGTTCTAGGAGTGGAGAAATTAATTCCATTTATACTTCTGGTGCTTTACTACCACTCACAGGCTCCTCCCGTGCCCCTTCAGTTTATATTCATTGGAATTGCAGCTTTGCTAGTTTTACTTTCCTGGAGGGTTTAGGCAGATATTGGGCAAGTATTGTATTGCTTTAGGGATTACTAATTCCAGGGCCTTTGTTCTGCAAATTACGTGTAAATGGATGTGCTGATGGGTGTTTTCACCTGATGTCTGATTGAGATTCCTATGGAACCAGTCTTGTCTGCCTTCGTTCATCCACAGAGCAGGCAGCTCAGGATGCCAGCCTTGTATTTGCACGAGTGAACGCAAAATAACTCGGGTCCAGTGACTGGTAAAGCTGAGGGAGGGGCGGCTGAACAGTCCGAGACACAGCTGTGAAGCCGTGCAGCATTGTCTATTGCCACAGGCTGGGTTGGCTGGGGCTTTGGGCAGCCTGGGCTAATGGAAGGTGTTCCTGCCCATGTAGGGGGGTTGGAGTGAGATGATCCCTAAGGTTCCTTCCTACCCAAACCATTCTATGATTCCATGATAATATTGGATTTTACAGCCTATATGAGGTTGGCTGCCTTCTCATCAGTCAAGGCTCACTTTTTGTGATAAAGTGGTACTTAATCACTTAGATGTTGACAAAGATGGGGATAGATTTTGGTAGTTTAGTAATTGATTTATGGTCTTGTGAGAAAGTAATGCAAGGAAAAGATGTAAAATACTTCATCTGTACAAAATCACTTCTAGTCTGTCCTGGCTTTTTATTTTAGCTACTGGTAATTACACACTGCTATTTTAACTGTGCAACTTCAGCCTTTTAATCCCAACCCTTACTGTCATTTTTCACTTCACAGCTGCATGCAGAAGCCCAACCCAGTATAGATGGTATAAATATGGTATACTTTTCTTATCTAGTTAACAAAAAATCCTGTAAAAAGTTGACAGTGAGAGGTTGGAGAAAAGAAAGGATTTTAATGGATCCAAGTCTGAAATCTGGAGAATAAGTAACTTTCTAAAATTAGCCCTCAATGAAAATCAGATTAAGCAGACAATATATAGTACTTTTTGTAGAAACAAAGTATTTCCTTAATTTCCATTCCAGTGTTTTCATTTACAAGGATGTTCCTGAGCAAATGACCAAGGTGTAATTCTCCAAATACAGGCAGAAGCATCAGTCATATAGAACAGAAGATTTACTTTGGAACAGTACAGACAACTTCAGAGGTATAAAAAAAAAAATCCCTACAACATATTTTGCATGAATAAAGAAGGTAGGTTTTGAATCTTGTTATTATTTTCGATGGTGTAAAACTCATTTACATATTTGAATAGCAAGATTTTGACATCTCATCTAAAACCTTTTCCTGACATAAAAGCAGAGAGTGCACAGTTTCTAATAATAAAAATCTTTACTCTCTTTTAACATAGGCACATAGTAGTATAAAGATACTACCTGTGCATTAAGCATAAAGAATATGTTGTCTTGTTATAATGTGTCAAAATATTCTTTAATGAAGGAAGGTATCTAAAATGTACAAAGCAGGATAAACCAGCTACTAATACCTTCGTTACTGTCTATCAACAAATGACAGTCCTACCAGTAAATGAATGAGCTAGAAGGGATAAATGGACAGGTTATAGAAATTGCTTTCACGGTCATCTCTGAACACAGAAGATGCAGTTTTAAGCTTTCAAATTTCAATGCAGTCATTTTGGCAATAGGAACATATGAACGTATCAGGTGTCAAAAAATGTCTTACTCTTTATATTCCATAATTAAGCTTTGTAGTATTTTTTAAATTTTAAATACCCATTGTGAAATATCAGTGAGTTCTACCCTTTCAAACTGTGTGGCCGCTAGCATTATTATGGACTGTAGAATTCAACCTGCTAATTAGACTTCTAACAAGTATAGTTGACGGGGAGGGGTTGGCCTTCCAGAATTAATGGACCTCTTTGTCTTGCTTGAGGCATATCAGAGCTTAATACCATGAACAAAATGCTGATCTGACCTTTGGTTCCAGGATGTGATGCTGGGTCATAATATTTTTGAGGTTCATTCCAATAATAAATTACAGTTTTAATGATGGCTCTGCAAACATATGGCAAACAGAAGACACTTTTCATAGATTAAAACAACATAGCTTCCATTAAACCTCTGGAATAACTAAACCCAGTAACTTGTTAAACACTGAAGTGTTTGTTTGTTGTACTTTGTTTAGTTATTTAACACCTGCCTCCTTCCTGCTTTTAGGTATAATCAGCATTAGAAATACTATTGCTAATCAGGTTGTCCAATCTTAAAGCATATATACAGTTCCTGCTACTTTGAAACTGTTCTGCTGCTGCTTCTTTAAAGCTCCATGTGATGTTTACCTGCGAAGCAGTGAGACTGTATTTCTCATAAATTAATTTATGAATATTTATATACCAGATGGTTTTTCAAGTGCTAGCCAAAACTGATGGTGTTTAAACCAGAGTAATTGAGAAAGATTGAAGAAACTCATGGAAATATCCATGATGGGGTAGTACATTTGTGACTTCTAACAGCCAAATTATTTATGCATTTGGAAGTACAATCCTTGAGCTTCTCATTCTTGATTGTACATTTGATCCTGTAGTTAGCCTGTGCTTTTAAGAGCATTCTTATTGCTGTATATAGCATAAGATTAGCAAAGGCTGAAGGTATGATGACGCCATTGATATGAGTATCTGTCCACAGTGTCCCTCAGAAGTCAGACCCTGACTGTGCACACTTTGAAAGACAAAGTCCTTGAGATGTGGGCAAAGAGGGAGCAGGGGAAAAGTGATGGTTTACTGTAAAAGGTGCATTCCATCCTCCCTTAAGTTGTGTCTATTTTATGCAGTTTAAATTAGCTACATGTCAGTACATATATTTTGATGTATTTGCTCAAACATTTTGTCAATTCCCAAGTAGCATTTGCTAACAGACTGAATTTTGGTGCCATCATCTGTTGGCCATGTACAATTGCAGCATGGGCAGATGGGGATCCTGAAATACTTCCTCTATTGCTTGTTTCACATCCAGTTTCATTTCTTGTGCTCACACCTTATGTATTGTGCTTTGAAAAAACAAACACATACAGAAGTCTATACAGTGGAGCAGTCATTGTTGGGCTGGATGTCATATGTGAATATTGGCACAGACAAAACAGGCTTTTTACAGGGAAATAAACTAGACAGTGTGGACTCTAGAACTGCATCTATAAAGCTGATTTACATAGCCACTTTATGTCAAAAACTTTAGGTGGTCCTGATATTTGGCAGCAACAGTATGTATTGTAGTTTTCTGTTTGGAAACTTTTGCTTTATTTCAGTAAAGAGTTTGACCTGCATGAGCAAAACTGTTTGAAAGTAGTTAATAGGGACTTAATTCTGCTCTAGAAACTAGAGCTAAAACTCCATTTTTTGGGGGGAGTAAAGTATCTTGCCAGTATTGTGTGCTCTCTTCAAGACTAGCTTCTGCAGAAAGATGATTAGTTTCTTTGCTTTATCAAAGTGGTGTCTTTACATCCAGCAGCTCATCCAGAGACAAGATTTAACATGATTCTTACTTGCTGGTAGTAGATATGTACACTGTAATCGGGCTTTTCTAGCTGTGAGGTGGTGTAGTAGTAATAATCCCTGTCACATTTGAAGCTTGTTATCACTAGGTGAAAAACTCTCTATTTGTAGCTTCAGCCTCCATTTATGAATTTCTATCCAAGTCCAACAAAAGAAAGAAGTTTGAAGATGCTGGAGAGATGTCTGGCGTAAGAGTCACAGTTGTCACAATGAAGAATGAGCCTTGGCTACACCTCAGGGCTAAGAGCCTGATGTTTGTGAATGCAAGTCATTGTCCAAAGGTGTCTGTGTCTGAGTTGATCTTTTTCCATTAACAGCCAGTACAGAGAGCTGACATGACCTCACCCTGAGGTAGATGTTTCTAACTGGCCGGCACACCTGCCTTCTATCCATCTTCAGTAGCAGGATTTTGGGAGATGCTATGGTCTGAACTTTGCTAAGATGGATCCCATACAATACAGCCATGCTGTCACTACATTTCTGTCACAGAGAAAGAAACTCCATCATGAGTATTTACAAAGGATTGTCAACTGAAAATTAATTACTTGGAAAATCCCCAAGCAACGTACTGTAAACTGGCCCAGCTCTGAGCAGAGGGTCAGACCAGAACAATGCCAGAGTCCAGTCCACCCTCAGCTTGTGTTTCTGGGTTTAAAGCAGGTACCCTTTCTCAAGGGTGAGACTCGAGGGGAAAGTTTTCTGTTGTAATGTGTGTGGGATTGCTGTGTTTGATCCTTAGCAACCAAACAGATATATAACATTTATAACTCAGTGACAGATCTGTGCTGCACAGTAAGCTGCCCAGGTGGACTCAAAACTTGTCACTGATTTTTGCACTCTCTTAATCTTCCTGTTTATTCTGTGCTTCATTAAAGTCAATCTCTGCTGGACAGACTGTCACTCAGGCTAGGCCAGTCCTGCTGTCTGCACTCTCTGGGGATCACCCTTCATCCTGATAAATGGTCTATTAGGAGAGCACGTGTCAGAGAGAAACCCTTCGTGAAGCTAAATAGATTAGAGCCTCTTCCCTCTGAAAGGTCTCAGTGGAATGGGGTAGGCGTGATCGTTAAAGCGGATTTAGAATGAGAAGACACTATTCCTCAGGATAGAAATTACTCTGAGTTTACAAAGGTATGGAGTAGTTCTAGTAAATATATAGAATGAAAACCCTCAACGTTAGCACTTGCCACCAGAACAGATGCAGTGTGATGATCTGGAAGTTGCTGAACTTTCTCATGGTACCCCACTGGGAATTGAATAGATCCAGCCTTTCTCTGTGCTTTTGTAATACCTTTCTTACCTAGTGCAATTGCCAGCATGAAGCAGCTATACAAATTTAATATTCTTGCAATGCAGTTTAGCAGCTGCAGGTACATTAGGACTGGTATAATGACCAGCAAAGGGAGGGGATTTCTGGTTCTTACAGACATCCTATCCCCCAGCTATGCCATTGTGTGAGTCATTGCTGCTCTAAACACAGTCCTTGGCCCTCTAAACACATCATGGTAACAGCAAGGCCAAAAAATCCGTTGCAAAAGCAAAACCTGCCTTTGAAATAATCTGTTTACGAGCGTGACTTATGTGGCATCACACACCCAAATGCCTCTGGTCCATCTTCTGGTGCTGCCTTTACCTGGTACAGGTTTCCTCAGGGTGGGACATGGGGAGAGGAGAAAGGGGCTCAGGTTGCTCCTCTTTGTTTCTCTGTGGAGTTTGGGTAGTGGTAGGGGCAGGAGGATGAGCTCAGTTAATGCTCTGAGATTAGTAGATGTTTAGCAGAGGTTGCATCTGTTTTGCAGACCCTCAGAAGCAGCTTCAAGCTCTCAAAGCTGCTCTTGTTTTAAATTGCTTTTTAAATAATTTTTTTCTCCCCCACTTTCATCTTCCCTTTTTCTGCATTACTGAGTGAGGGTGAAGGGAAAATGGATTCAGAGCTTTTCCACACAGCTTTCTGTGTCCTGAGCAGCCATTTCCATTGGCAGCACAAGTCTCCATATCTCTGGTCTTGAGCTTATTCACTGCTCTGTGGATGTTTGGTGTTGCAGGGATGCCTGTGGGAAAGGAAAAGCTTGTGCAAAGAGTAGGCAGGTGAGATCTTGATGCTTCTTTTTTGTTGCTTGAAGGAACATGCAGAAGCTCTGATTTTCACCCTTGTTGGAGCCAGTCCAACAGAAACCTCTCAGTTCTCTTGGCACCAAAGAGAGTGGCAGGTCCTCACCGGTGGCATTTGCACCAAAAATGGGGAGGGAGTGCTGCCAGAAGACTCTCTTGTGTGAAGAGTGGCTATCACTCAGGAAGAGGATAGAAAAATATTATGCTGAGGAAGTTAATTTTAAATGAATTAAAGGAAGATAAGTTCACATTTTCCAGATGAGCATCTTTCAGGAAAAAGAAATCAAATAAAATAACAAAAAAGTTATAAACGGCAAATTCAACATTAGTTTCAATGAAAGATTAAGCAAATATTGTAGACATTTTAATAATAGCAATAAAAACCTAACCTAAGTATCATAACAATATGCATGTTGTAAACTCATGTAATCACATGCAGTTATTGTTCCTAAATTGCATCTTGCTTTTTGCAACAGTAATATATTCTCTGTCTGCCTGGGAAGATTTGGTAGACAATGGCTGCAATGATGGTACAAAAGTTGAAGGAGGTAATGTGGGGGAGTTCTGGAAGGCTCTTTTCAGCTCTCTCTTTTGTTGTCATTTATTTAAATGCAAATCTTTCAGGGAAAAAAAAGTCCAAAATCTGATAAATATTCAATAGCCTTGGTGCATTCATGAATGTGAGGCTGAATTTATGGAAATGGTGAGTCATACAGAAACTTGTCCAGGGAAACAAGGCATTTCTGTTAAAGGAAGAGCAGGGTACAGCAAAACTCTTAAATTAAGCCAAGGCCTAGAGTGTATTTTCATGTCTTCTAATTGGGAATTTTAAAGATATACTATGTAGGAAAACTGTCACTTTGGTCATCTTCAGGCAGACATAGGCAACACTGCATTCAGATAGCTGTAATCAGTGCAGCTTCTGCTCTCAGGTCCAAGAAGGACAAGTGCCTGTGATAGCCCATGATGTTACTGTGAGAAAAGCAGGTGGTTACAAAGCCTGGGACCAAGTCATCACACACAACTGGAGTCACAATTGAGGGTGTAGAGGGTGGTGTCCAGGAATGTGGTTCTGCTGTGCTGTTTCAGGTTCTGGTTTGTGCCAATAGAAGAGCCCTCCCCTGTGGAGATACAGCTAGAAAGCAGAAGTGAGAGCACTGCTAAACTCATGTCAGAAGTGGACGTGCTAACGCTGCTGGGCCGCAAACCATGGCAGGCAGTACGGCCTACCAGGAAATAGCTAGTATAAGGGAATGGCATGCTTGGTATGTACCTGTGCCGGTTAGTGCTAGCTTGTCGTTTTGCAATGTTATTAAGAAACATAGATATGGTTGTTATAGTGATTGCTGCGTATAGAAGAATCTATTTTTAGCTACTGCTCAAAAGGTATAAATACTTAGCTCTGTATCAATAAAATCGGCTTCTTGCATCCAAGCAATCTGCCCCGTCTCTTCCATTGCTGACCGTCACATGACACTCCCCAGGCCAGGATCCTCTCCCAGGGCTGGACACAGTCTGATGCAAATAGGTGCCAAAGCTCATTTTCCCTTTCTTTTCCTTGCTAAATCAGTGTTTGTACTGTGACTTTCACTCCCTGGGCAATATGCACCAAAAATGTGGCCTGAGGAGACCTTCTTTTCCTCTGTCAGTCCTGAAGAGGAATATGAGAGACAGCTCCTCCACCTGAAGAACGTTATGGAATGCTATAAATATGTTAATTCTCTAATTTATTAAGGTTAAAACTTACTTGACCCATTTAAAAAATGTCACTGTTTCCAGGGTATCAACAAATAAAAGGATACCTGAAAGAGACCTACAGAAAAGCTTGGGTGTATGTCATGAATGTCATGTTATTTCATGGCTTTACATTTAAGCATCTCAGTTACTGCATCTCCTTACTCTTAGAAGATTACCAACTAGAACAGGTTCAAAACTTTGTGTAAGTGAAATCTGCAGTGCGTAAAAAGAATTCACAGTAAACATCTTTTCCTTGTAGGTAGACATGACACAAAAATGTGGGGTTTGGTATTTGTTCTGTACTGATATTGTTATTCTTGTCTATTCGTTATGTTTCTGCCATAGTTCATTTTGAGTTCATTACAGAGCTTTGCCTTACAGTATGACATGACTAAGCTTATGCTTAGCATTATTATTATATCATTTGCTTGTAAGCTCTGCCTGTTTTATTGCTGAATTATCCATTTTTAGCAATATTATTTAGAAAATAACTGTCCGCAAATGTCTAGGATTTTTTTCAGGTTTTACTCAGATCAGTTTAAACTGTTCAAATCTTAGATAAAATAAAATACAGCTTAGTAGAGCCTATAGATATAACCTTAACATTTGTTTATCACTGACTAGGACTGGCCAGAAAATTACTATTTAGGGAGGGTTTCCATACATTTTGGGATGAAAATCATCTTAATTTTTTTCCACAGCTTCTTGAGGAAAATGGGACAAATTCTCTATCTGATGCAGTTGAGGGCATGGAAGATGGATCTTCTACATCCAAAACTACTGGCTATTTAGTATTATCTATTATTTAAGATACATCTCACTTTATAGTCTACATTTCCACATACCACTTTGAAGGCACAATTTGATTATTATTGGTTGGTTGTTTTCTTGCTTTCAGTTGAGGACAAGCTGCTACAAGGACTCAGGCTTCTGTCCTCAAGCTCAAGGTGTCCAGAGAAGGATTTGTGCAGGGGGACTTCCTTCTACACCTTAGGTCTAGTCTGGCTGGACACCTTTCCCATCCTAGGTTGTGTGCAGAGTAACAGGATGCTTTGCCATGACTTGCTAAGCCACCTTGGGAGCCAGGTGGGTATTTGCTGCCTGGAAGGCAAAGAGAGTAAGTTTTTCAAATACTGAATAGCAAAATATTGAACTTCAGAAGAAGAAAGCACCCCCCCCGGAAATAAAATAAAAACATATATTCCTTCAGGAAACTAGCCCATTGCATAACAAGCAGATAAGAATGAATTGTTCCTTTCAAGTCAGTTTTTAAAAGAGGAAAATATTTAGAAAGTAAATCTTGCAGTCTAGGTAAAAGCAATTTTGTTTTATGCAGCTGCCAGTGAAGAGTCCTGGTGCAGTGGTACTTGTAAGTCGTAATCAATAAACATGAATTATTTAGAAGACACAAGATAAAAATGAATGAGTATTAAACCAGAATTAATCCACCATATAAGCACTAAGCAATATGTATGTGTTCCTAGCAAATTGGTAGTGACATCCATTTGGAATCTCAGTTTACATGCATGAAAAAGGTATAAGTGAATGTTTCATCATCTAATTGTAAACAAATTTTAGCTAAAATGCATGAACTAACTGTTAAGGATCAAGTATCTTAAATTAGAATGTCTACAGTATATAAAAGCAGACATTCTGGCCAGATGGTATGAGAATAAGAAGTGACTGCACTTCAAATAAATAACCAGAAATCATGTGCAATGGGGTTCACTCGAGCACCACACATTAAAACAACCTGCAAAGAAGAGATGAGGCAGTTTAGGAGAAAAGTTTTTGTGTTGGAGGGGCAATGAAAAATCTCATTTAACATAGATACTGTGTTAGTCCCACTTTTTGCTTCTTCTGTCTGCAGAAATGAGGTCTCAACAGAGCTTTTGGATCCTGAAGAAACATGATGAGAGATATCATTCCCAACCCACTGACAGAGAAGGAAGAGGAGTAATAGTACTCACATGTAAATGAAGTGAGGCAAGGCCTGAAAAATGCTTCATGACAAGAGGAAAAATTGAGGAATTAGGAGTGTCCAAAAGAGTACTTTGTAGTACAAAGACCTGTGGGATGGGAAGAAAATATTAAACAGGTAATGGAGATGACAGAGGGTAGAGATAATTCCTCCAAAAATACTAAAATGATGTACTTGAACTACAGTTGTATCTCTCTAATATACATCTGAATAGATATGGAGTCAGGAAATGGTTATTTATAAGCTAAAGCAAAAAGTCCATTGGTATTGCTTTCAAACATAGATACTATCTAGAAGGCAAGCCCATGTAAAATGTTTTCCGAATGAACTTGGTTAAAATTTCAGAAGTATGGGTGGTTGGGAATGAGAACTTCCAGCATATCTGATAGCAGAGGAAAAGTAGAAACTGCTCATCTTAACATATCCTGTAAAATTCTGTAGGTCACCCAGGTTCAGGTTGTGTGCCCTTATTAAAGCTCCAAGAATGTTTCTGGACTAATTACAGTAAAAGTGAAGTTGTTCAACAGTGGTGTTTATCTGTTACGACAGCATAGTGATCACTGATTCTTGCATGAGTGACAGAAAGGTTAAGTTAGAGATCTTCTGAAGGAGGACTTTTTTAGCCATAGGGGACAAAAGCAGAGGAAAAAAGGACTGACAAAGGTTGTATACAAAGAAGCCTTTAATGCAGATTTGCCATAAGGCAAGATAATAGTGCTTGAGTGTTACGAACTGCAAAAACTGCATGAGCACATTATATTTTAAACACTTAATCTGTTTTACAAACTATGTACATTCTTCTGCTAAATAAGATGAATTGGGATTCAAGAAGCAGCACATCCTGACAAATCTTCTCCTAAAGGCATCCATTAATATAAATCAACAGTAGCAATTTTCTTTGATCATTTATTTGCAAGAATCATTAAGGTTTATTAGCATAATTATTCCCTGTGGGACTTCATGTCACATAAATGAAAAATGGCATTATCAATATTTAAAAGATAAGTACGTAATGTTCAGAGTACTTAAACAGTACTCTGCAGGTGGTGTCCAGCTGTAGCAAATTAAATTAGGTTTGATTTTTAAATTCTAGAGATATAACTTGAGACAAAACTAGGTTCCTTATTGTGCAAGGCATAAGCACAACACTGAACTCTGTAGTTACTCATTACTCATGTGTGTAACACTGTTATCTAATTTCAAGGAAGCAACTTGTCCTAGGATACCAAAGGGGAAGAGAATATTGCTTACTGGTGGAAATCCTTCTATAATATCACTGCTTTTCTTACTTTTAACAGTTCTATATGATGACCTGAAATTTTCCCAGTGAAACGAGACAACTTTTTCCCTCATCTCAGTGGAGACATGGAGAAGGGCCTTGCTTTCCTGCAGGAGCTCTGAAACCAAAATCAGCTGGTTTCTCTGTAGTAACACTGTGATCATCTCAGTACTACCCATGAGGCTTGGCTTACAGGAGCACTTTTTGAAACAGACACAGGGACTGATGCATAGCAAAGCCTGTGGGTAACACTGTGGCGGGGACATTTCATGGACAGAGATCTGTGGGCTTTGTCTGGCCCACAGCAATGCAGAGCCAATTCACCGCTTCCATGAGGAATTTTTGTTGGAGCACAAAATTGCTGTTTTGTCAGCAGCAAAATGTATCGGTAACCACTGTGTACTCTTCTCCTCTCTAAAAGCTCTTGAATAAAACATCAATGAATTTACTAAACATGCCCCAGGACTCCTCCAGACATATCCCTGTGTGGGGCAGGGAAGCAGAGCCTGCACCAGCCTGGGGCTCATCACAAGGCTCTGCCAAGGCTGCTGGGCAGGAGGAAGAGCCAGTGTAAGAGATGGATGCAGGCAGCAGAATGACTTTCACCTTGCTCTCTGACCTTTTGGGACTGATGTTTGTTTTCTGTTACTGCCCTTCAGTTGCCCTCTCCATTGGTTGGCTTGAGGTTATGGCTACGGATTAGTTTGTTTAATACTCTGTTGTTTGCAAATGACATCTTTTTTCTTAGTATTCTGCTCTTTGCTAAGCTCCCCTTTGGAGCTCCTCAGTTTTTTAATTATTCACAAAAGCTGAACTGAACTCTTTGGAATTAATTGTGTTTGGTGGTATCTTGCAGGAATGAAAGGGGTTCTGCTTTCTTCTAAGTACATTTCTTGGTGCTTTCAAGTCTCCACTCAAGTTAGAACACATGCCAACACCTGGACTTGGTGCTTCCCAGGAAATAGGCAGTCCCCAGGAAGAATATGCCATCTCACCCTTTTGCTTGGTGTGTACTTTTTTATGGGTGCTGCTATAGGAAGAGTAGTAAACCTTAGTACTTAACAGTTTATTTCTCAATATGTCGTTCACCTTTGGAAATTATAAATCTTCCTTCCAGAGGTGTGTGTTCTGATGGCATTGCATACAAAATACTGAAAAGGAAACTGATCTGCTCAGTGCTTAATGACAGCCAAAATCTGCTGGGGGGATGATGATCACTGCGTGGAGGCCATGTCTGGTTTTAGTTTTCCCTCTGCCCATTCAGTTGGGCACTTTAGCAGACAAGCTTGCAGGCTGGTTACTCAAATGCCTCCTCTGCACCCCGCACAGAAAAGAAGGATAGACTAGAATAGGAAAAAATCTAATCTTTCTTTCAAACTAAAAGCTACAAATGAAGCTTGTTGTCTTGAAGGACACTTCTGACAAACACTTGTATCAGAGGTCCCATGTCAAAGTCTCAGTAAATATATACCTTTTAAAAACCTTTTACAAACAGTACTTTCATGCTCATAAACATCCAGATTCTCTACTAAAAATCTTCTCCATTCACTTTCCTAAGTAAGGACTCGGTCCTTTTGCTTGAATTTACGATCTCTGTTCTCTTTCATTGGTTATGATAGGTAAGTGGATAAAGGTCTTGCTGCAAAAAACCAGAAGTGTCATTATAGCAATGTTTTACAACATTCTTTATAGAAGAACTATATTGCTGTACCTAGACCAGGTGTTTAAAAAAAATTCGTAGAGGTGAAGCAGAAAGCCTGGTATTCTCAGCAGAAAGCACTTGCGTGCTCCCCAGTGTTTGCTAGTTGAATTAAAAGAAGCACGGTGGATGTGGCTCTCTAATTGGGTTCAAATCACTGAATGCTGGCAAAGTGGTGCCAAACTCACAGGAAAAGAAAACTGAGTTCTACAACTAAATACTTACTAAACCCACATTTGTCACATCAGAAACAGATGTATTTTTGTTGAACACATTAGAAGCACTGAGTATTTTTGTTCCTTGTAATATTTTTGTTTATTGTCTGTAATGTCATGAGTAAAAGATTGCTTCTGCCTACTGCTGCTATGGGACGTGTTTTCCCTACTACTGCAGTATAATTTAAAAAAAAAAAAATTTAGTACTAAGACTTTGTTGACAGTGATAGCCCCTTAGCTCCTAAATCTGCTATCCCATCCATCACTAATCTCAAACAATGCAAGCATTAGTTTCTCTGTGACTTATCTGGGTCCTTAGTAGATCAATAGCACAGCTCAGATATTTCAGACTCTTCCCTGTTAATTTGCATTTGTCTTTTCATCCAAAGAAGGTAAACTACCTCACAGAGAAGCTGTGTTATCCCCAGTAGTGGTTTATAATGTTGCCAAGTCAGCATGACCCACATATCTCAGCTGGAATGCATTTGTCACTGTCTCATGTTATGATTATCTGGTAAAATGCCCTAGAAAAGATGTAAACTTGCAAAATGGCTTCACCGTTTTCATTTAATGACCTTTTCTGCCGTGTGTTCCTCCATCACCTTCAACTGAAACTGCTAAATAAAGGGAACTTACTTTTTCCCTTTAATGCTCCATTTCATCATTTTTGCCATTAGCTTTCCTAAGCAGTCTTCACTTCTGCTGTCAGGAGTTCATCAGTGGGTGCTGATACTGAATTTAAGAACTGACTCATTTATTAAGATGCTGTGTCAACCCTGAGATAGGACTGCTGAGTTTAACTCTACATTTGTACAATTGGCTGCTGATTACCTAAAGCTTTTCAGGCTCTAGGAGGGTTTAATGCTCTTAGGAAAAAGGAATGAGAATCAGGTCACTGACCTGTAGCTGTAACCAGGCTGCTGCAAGAAGAAATGCTCTATGGAACAAGAGTTTGATTGCAATTATGCAGCAGGGACTCATTCCTTTCCATATTATAGGAAGGTAGATATTTCATTTATCTGGTTTTCTAAAAACTTCATAAGCTATGTAATGAAAGAAAACTGAAATATAAACACACTGGATTTCTAAGAAGTCTGACCCAGCTGGTTGCTAAAACAGTGCATTTTTATTCTTCTTCAGAAGAGCAGAGCAACTCTGCCTGGACTGAACTCTGCTCTGTATGTGTGAAATTTGTAGGTCTTTAACTGAGAAATTAATCAGTGCTATCAAGGAGCTCTGCTTTTGACATGAGGAGAAGGTAGGTCTGTTTTCACCACAGTGCTTGATTTCTTCCCAAATAGGAAGGTACGAGGGAGGCCCCTCCAGGGAGGGGGGGTCACTTGCTGTGACTGCACAGCTGGGAAGAGGAGCAGCAAAAACAGGTGCTTGCCTCTCAGGTGGAGCAGGAGCACCCAACTGAGATGACCTTGACGAGGAGAACGGGATGTGCTAAGAGGGCCTAGCACAGAAGTGCTTGGCCAGGTGCAGGTGTGTGGAGAGCCAATAGGGAGATGCAGCCAGTGCTGGAGAGCAGCAATGGTTGCAAACTGAAAAAGGGGAACTTCTGGCTGGATGTAAGGGAGGGAACAAAAAAAAAAAATTAAGATGCCCAAGCTTTAGGACCAGGAGTCTGCAGTTCCTGGGGGTGCTCTCAAGAAGAGATGAAACCAGTAGTTGCATCTAAATTGAGGGAAACAATTGTTTTCCATCTCTTATGTATTCCATTTAATGGAAGAAAAAGACAAGGGCGTATTGGGTATTTCTGTGGAGTTTATGGGTTATTTTTCCCTCCTGGTTCTCTATGTGGGGTGACTGTGTGCTGAAAGGTTACTTACCTTCTTTTGGAAATCTGCAGGCACAGAACGTTTATTGAGCTGTCCCTGTGGCTTAACTTATGTTGGGGAAAACAATCAGGGCATTAAAGGTAAGAGTTTCTGAGCACAAACTGCCATAAGGTATTGAGGATAAAGGAATTCTCTGGTTGCATTTTTTTTCTTCTTTGTATTTTAAGCACACTTTAGCAGATGTGAAATGTATAGGAAATAAAAGAATAGTGAGGTTCCAAGGACTGGAAACCTCAAAATATTTTCCCATTGGGAATCTTTCAGGATATTAGTCCTGTGGTCTGTCTCTTCTGTGAAAGATACGCTGCTAGCAAATAGTTTACATGCAAATATAAGCCACCTCTTAATTTTAAAAATAACTTTGTGAACTGACTCATTGGTCTCTGATATGTATTTTGTTCAAGCATTTTTACTCCCACTTTTCTGAGTACCTTGCTGTCCTGGAGACTGACTCAAGGTGCTCTCCTTTTAGAGGGTTGCTGTTCCAAAATGAGGGTGTCATGTGAGCAAAGATGACATTTTATGTCTCAAGGTTATTTGCTCTTATTTCCTAAAATGAAGGGCAGGGACTTGATTTTGTTCTTTTGTTTGGTAAGAAAGAAAATTCCATTTATTTCCAGTGAAGCTCATATCTGTTTACTGAGGAGAAGGAGCAGCAAAAGTACCTTTTGCACCTTTATCCCCCCCAGCCCTGCCACCTCCAAACCTTGAGCACTAAAAGTCACTGCTGTGCCAGAGTAGTTAAAAGATTCCTTCTTTCTAAGTCAATGCTTTAGAATCATTGGACGACTGGGGAATGGGGGGTGGGGTGGGGGTGGTGTTGACATTTATTTGTTTCCTTGCCTAATGGTGAAGAAAGTGATTTTTTTAATGTTTGGGGTGTTTCGGTTTTTTGGTTTTTGTTTTGGTTTGGTTTTTTGGTTTGGGGTTTTTTTTTTGTTTTTTTGTTTTTTTGTAAGAGAAGTATAGTGGTAGCACCACTTGCAAAGAACTAGGGAAAGTTTATGATCTTTTTCTGTCTCATCTCTTTCTGCTTGTATCCTTTTAAAGACATGGTCTCCTGTAGTTTATTCCTCCCTTCCCCAAGCATTGTGGGAAAACACTTTTCTTATTAAGAGGACAGAGAATAACCAAAGCTCCAGAAAGAATTCCACCATTGTGGGAAAATTTCTAAAAGATTTAAAATAGTGTTTTCATCCCAAAAATATATAGATATAGACACATCTAGCACTGCATCAGTAGAAACAAGCAGACTTCTAACCTAATTCTTTACCTTCTCTTAAGCTTTATTAATTAATTTTATAAAGTAGGTGACATTAATGAGTTTGAAATACTGCTTTAAATAAGCTTAAATGTCTTTAGTTTTACTTAACTGTGTAGGAAGGAACATAAAGGTGAGGAAAGTGGGTAGGCTTGAGTTTGGGGAGTTGGGTGCCCCAAGGTTGATTTCCTTCCTGGAGCAGAGTCAATCCAGCCAAACTCTGGAGGGAGCAGTTGTGGTCTGTGTAAGGTCTCTTTCTGG
Organism: Corvus brachyrhynchos; assembly: GCF_000691975.1. Classification (NCBI taxonomy): domain Eukaryota; kingdom Metazoa; phylum Chordata; class Aves; order Passeriformes; family Corvidae; genus Corvus; species Corvus brachyrhynchos. The sequence continues at coordinate 3,891,990 of NW_008236184.1, forward strand.
AATATTAAAGGCTGGGTTTTCTTGAATAAAGCATACTCTGTACCAAGTACCCTTACCAGAATCATGTAGAGTCATCTGTTTTGGTGATGTTCATGTTCTGTCTGTTGTGTTCTGCCCTGTGCCTGCATCTCCCACACCTGTTGGGGATCCATCGTCATAGCTATGAAGGAGAGAAATTCTTAATTAAACGCTGCCACCTGGTATCTCCCACACCTCTTGGGGATCCATCGTCATAGCTATGAGGGAGAGAAATTCTTAATTAAACGCTGCCACCTGGGGTTTGTGTTTAGAGGTGAATCAAGTGCATTAATTCAAAGTCACTACTCAAGAAATGCTTTTAAATAGCAACTTTCAAAGGTGCCCCTCGCCATGACGTCACCCGGCCCTGGCCCCGCCTGCTCCGGGGGTCACGTGCCAGGGTCGGGTCGCCATCTCGGCCAATCAGCGGGGGCAATTCCCCCAGAAGCGAAATCGCGCCCTGCAGGCCGGCGGCGCCACGCGTTGCCA
>NW_008236184.1:3892578-3908628 GCF_000691975.1 Corvus brachyrhynchos
CGGGCGGTAAGAGCTGCTGGGGCGGCCGCGCTCGAGGGGGGTGGGAAGGCCAAGGAGAGGTGTTCGCCTGGCTTTACCTTTGCCCGTCAAAACCTTTCCCCAGTAACAATCATTTACTAACTTGTATAGTCTTGCTGACTGCACAGTCTCCTTGCCTTCTTCCAAATGTGCGTGTGCGAGAGTTGGTAAGGAAATTGTTCTGATCAGGCAGAAGAGAACAGAAAGCAGAGAGCACTGCAGCTGGAGCGAGAGCAAAAGCTGGCGGCTGAGCTGGCGAGGCGGGACCTCGAGAAAATGAAAGATGAGAAGATAAGGCAACAAGTCAGAGCAAACAGGTAATTCAGACATTTCCTAGCTATATCAAATTGGCTGCTTGTTATCATGATTTGGGAAAGTTGTAGAAGGAGTGGAGAGGACTCAGACCTGGAAGGAAAAGTTAGTTTGAGGTCCAGGTATAATAAAAAGTTAGTTTTAAGCAAATTTTGTCTATAAAAGATGTTGATACACAAAATTTTCATTTTGAGGATATGTATATGTACATTTAGGCATATCCATGAGCATACATGTGTATGTATGTGTACCTGTGCTTATATAGTTAGAAGTCAAGTATGCAGAACTGTTGATAGCACATGTAGGAATATAGGAAACTCTTGTTTTTAAGTGGATTTTTTTTCTTTTTTTGCCCTTTAGCTAGAGCAGTACTTTTCATCAGGGTTGCCCCGATGAAAAATATTCTGTTTAAATAGTGATGGAAACTTAATTTTTTCCCCTAGATACCTACCCCCTTGTAATAGGATAATTTTTTTCCCCCTCCAGTCTTGAACTTCGAGAGTTAGAAAGAAAGCTGAAATCTGCTTATATGAATAAAGAACGAGCTGCACAGATTGCTGAAAAAAAAGCTATATACGATGAGAAAATGGTAATTAGTGCTTCCCAGCTCCTGAGTCCTGTAACTCTTTGTGTGGATTGTGCAGAAGATTTTTCCTTTGACATTTTTCATCTAAAATATTGTTCAGGCATTCGGTGTTATTAAAAATATATTTTGTGTTATGAAGGATTAATTAACCAGTAATAACTAGATGTAGAAAAAGGTTTACTTTGCCATTGCAATTGAAGGAGTAATGAATTAGCTGTATGACTGGTTATAGTTGTTATTTTACTGGTTTTGTAACATTTATCTGAGTAAAAACTATGATACCCTTTGTACAGTAAGTTTTTACAGTGGTGAATCCGTACCTCAGAGTCTGGTTGTTGAAAACAATGTTACTATTGTTAAACAGTGATCTGGGTAACTTCAGAAAGACTTGCAAATTTGTATTTATGTATAGAATAATATTGGTGATCAGGCAGATGCTTCTGATTATGTTAATGCTCTATACAGAGTTCAATGCAGGCAGCTCATTGAGGTTCAATGCAATGTGCTCACTGAGCGTGTTCTCTGTAGCCCAGCTTCATTCCAGTCACTGTGCTGATGTAAGTCCCACCTGTGCTCAATGCTTTGTCCCTTAAGTACTTTTAGTGCTCCTCAAGTTGGTTAAATCTTGAGGGTGCCCTTCAAGGGTTCTACTGACTAGATTAAGCTATTAAGCATGTTAAGGCTCTATATTTATAGACTGAGGTGGAAGACATTCCTTTCTGGTAATGCAGCATAATTCCTTTTCATACTGTGCATTTTTTCATTACAAGTTGTAGTACAGGGAATGAAAAGAAATCTTGTGTTGCCTTTTTCCCCCTAGAAATGGGAGGATGAAGTAGCCCAAGAGATGAAGGAAGAGTACAACAGGTTTCTGAAAGAAGAAATGTCTGCAGAACTGAGGCGAAACCAGGAGAAGAAAATGTACCATCAAGAACTGGACAAGCAGGTTGAGGAACAAGAGAAGAAGAAGCAAGAGGCTTATGAAGAGTTTCTAAGAGAGAAACTCATGATTGATGAAATTGTAAAAAAGATCTATGAAGAAGACCAAATGTTAGTTACTTTGAATTTTTATTATTTATTAATTTAAAACATAACAACTCATACAATTCTGCACAGAAAGCTGATTTGTATGCACCTATTCCATATAGAGTAAGGCCCATTTTAGTTTTCCTTGGTCACATTTTACTAATAAGAGACTGACTTGCATGAATTTTCCTGTTGAAACATCAGAATGTCCCAGTCAGTCTCGTGTCCTTGTTCCTCAAATATGAAATCCAGCTTTATTTGCAGGAGGGCTTCCAGTGGGCCCATCATGCTGGACACGACAGCATATTACATATTTCTGCCTTGCCTTGTGTCCCTGCCTTGCCACCAGATGCTTTGTTTGCATGTCTTAGGAACAGGGAAGGAGGTTTCTCAGGGCAGGGTATTGGCGGGGGGGGGAGAGTTTTGTGTAAATAAAAAGTTTAGGAGTTGTGGTGCCATTTGGCTTTCTTTTCTTCTCTTTGATGGGGCATAAAATGCAGCAGCAGCGAGTAATTTTGTGTACAGTCTGTCCTCTGGAAAGGTGTTAGATATGAGATTCCCTTCTTCAGGCAATTCATTACTAACTATTTTCAATTTAGCTATCTAGTTTTTAGCCGAATGGTTAAGGAAAGTAATTTAAATGTTAGTTTCTGGAATATATTGTTAATGGCGAGCATCTGGTTGATTTAATGTTACTCTGCAGTATGTTAAATGACTATTTGAACTCTTTTTTTCCATCTTCTACAGGGAAAAACAACGGAAGTTAGATAAAATAAAAGAAACTCAGACATATATTGAAGAGTTTATAAAAGAACAAGCTATCTGGAGGAAAAGGAAACAGGAAGAGATGGAAGAAGAAAATAGGAAAATTATGGAGTTTGCCAACATGCAACAACAAAGAGAAGATGATTGGATGGCTAAAGTTCGAGACACTGAGGAGAAAAAACAGAGAGTTCAAAACATGGTATCAAAAATTGAAATTGTAGAAAAAATTGTTGTATGTTTTTGTCTTTCATTTAGAAACCTTTCCTTTTTGTTATAGGTTGCCAAGACCATGGAGAGAGAAGAACAGAGGCGTAAAGAACAGGAACAAATCCGCCAAGATCTGTATCTGGAAAAACAAGAAGAGATTGAAAGGAAGAAGGAGATGGTAAGTTCTGGCAGGTACATGAAGGGGTTTTTTTACACCCTTTGGATATCTAAGTCTGCAGTGTTTTTTGTGACTTTGGGATGTGTTTGAGGGACGCCTTGAGCCCTTTTTGGACTGTGAGCTATCTCAAAGCAAAAGGCTTAATTCTGATACGGTTTTAAGAGTCTTAAATGAATTTGAATTGTTCCCAATTCTGTTCTAGCACAAAGTATTTATTTTCAACTCTATTTCCTGAATATTCTCAGTCAGACAGGCAGTTTGTACATTAGCTTAGGTTTTGGAGCGAAAAATTTGTACTTTGAGTTTCCTTTTCCATTCCTAATGTATTTGTTTTAATTTCAACCAGGAAGACAAGTGAAGGTTTTGAATACCCTTATGGCCCCATTTATACATTTACTTATCGTGTGAAGGAGAATACCAGTAACTTGGAAGTTTAGGTTTTAGCAAAGTAGTATAATTATCTGCTTTTCTTCTGCATTTCCATTTCCTATGTGCCTGGCCACACTCTGTCTTACCTTGCTGTGGGTGAAAAACAAAACGTAACATAGGTTGAGATACCAAACACTGCTATTTTTAGAGTGTTGTTCAGGATGACTGTCTTGTTGATTCCCTTCATCATAGCGGGGGAAAAAAAATCTCCTTTTGTTTTGGACTTAATTTTCAGAATCATGTGATATTTGCCAAGCTGATTAATACTGGAGAGCACTGTCAGATATGGAATGTTTGCTCCAGTTAGTTATGTTAGAAGTTAAGAACTACAGTAAATTTATTCCAAGATAAATGGAGTAGATTGGCTGCTGCTGCTCAGAATTTTTCAATGTTCAGTAATACTGCATTTTACTAAATTCCTTTATAGGCAGAAATTGAAAAGAGAATAAGGCAGCGCCTAGACTTAAGGCAAACATATGAAGAGCAAGTTGCTCTGAAGGCAGCAGCACAACAAGCTATGAGAGAAGAGGAGGAAGCCCTCCGGCAGCAGATTTTGGCCAAGTTTGCCGAGGACGATCGCATTGAGCAGCTGAACGCGCAGAAACAGAGAATGAAACAGCTTGAACACAAAATGGCCGTGGAGAAAATTCTCGAGGACCGTCGCAAACAGTGTATAGCAGAAAAAGTAAGAGTTTCATATGCACCTTTGGTTTGAGCAGAGTGTTTAATATGGGAATACTTGTGCTATCCTAAGGGACAATGCTGGTGTTGCTAGGGAAAGGTGATGGGAATTGCAGGGGGGGAAGCAGGACTTTGTTTTGGTTTCTGACAAGAGAAAAGTATTTTTAGAGCTAACTGTTTCTTGTTGCTCAGGAGGCTGGGGTCAACACCATCCCTGGCCCACTGTGTAGCTGATGTGCTGTGCAAATACCTCTTCAGGAGCCATGAGATCAGCAACACAACTGCTGTCCAGTTCCACATCCCTGGTCAGCTGCACTGATAATGATGTCTGAGGAGTCTTTAGGTTAAGTCTCTTGAATTGAGATCTGAGGAAGAAAAGGTGATAGCTGAAAGCAAGACACAGAATCCCATACTGCTGTTTTCATAACTGTTTATAGGGTATAAATCACCTGTGTAATGTGAATTGCAATTTCCAGTCATCAATGTGAGAATTCATACCTATTGCACCTTTTCCTGGATTAGAGCAGTAGGACAGGAACAGACTAACTTGTCTGAGAGCCAAAAAGCCACCAGAACTGAACATTGCCTGCCTTCAAAATGGCTTCTGACACCAAACACTTGGACAGCAGACTCATCCCATGACTTGCCATTCAGTTTTCTGTTTTATCTAGATGAGATTGTTTTCCAGTTGCCAAACAGGTATTGTTTAAACAGTGCTTTGTGGGTTTTTTTTACATACACTTTCCATTCTTTTCAAGAGAATTTCCTGTGACCAGGAATTAGTAAGTGGAAGTTCAAAATTTACTCCACTAAAATTTTTGTCTTTATGCTGTGGTGGATAATGGTGGAAACAAATGTTCACAAGAGCTGAAACAGAACTTGGGAAAACTTGTTTATTGTAGGAGCGTGAACTTGAAGAAAGAGAGTTAGAGAAGAGGAGACAAGCAAGTATCCGTGCAATTATTGAAGAAGAGAGACAGAAACTCTTGAAAGAGCATGCATGGAAACTGCTGGGTTATCTTCCTCGAGTAAGTGAATTGTATTTTAAACACCTTTAATATCTGTCCTGTAAATTGATATTCTCTTGGATAGTTCAAGGTGAAGTTGCAGAACTGTGCAAGTTCCCGGAGTCAGTGGATGTCCTTATTGTGTTAGCTCACTCGCACTCACCTCTTCCTTTTTCTTTTGAGGTGGGACGCATTTACAGTACTGCTCTTTCTGCTGAGGGGCGTTGGGCTCTCTGGCACTATTGATGCCTTGTACAGAACTCGCTGAAAGCTTCCACAGCATTTTGCACATCCAGTGTTTGAAATATGGAATGTGAGTTCTACAGCAGGGCTTCTCTAGCCAGAAAGGGGTCCACCACATCTTAAAACCTGTTTCCACCAAATTTCTCAGCTGGGGTTTTGGCAGCAATTTCTTGCAACTCTGGCTTGTCTGCCAAATATTCCATAACTATGGATTCTGCAGTAGTGCAACGAACTGCAGCATTTACAGAAGCATTTCCAAGCTTGCTCTGTTCGTCCCTGTATTTTTAAAAGTTAAAAAGATGGAAGCAGTTATTGCAATAGGAATAAACTACAATTTCTTTCGTATTGTGCTTCATAATTGGGAAGATCTCCTAATAGTACACAAATAAACAGAGAGCTGCCTTAGGGATGTAAAAAGGCATTTACAGTAGGGAGGGAGCTATCCAGCTGGTTAAAGAAATTCTGCAATCTGGAAAACATTAAGTAGAGCAGAGTTTCATTTTTATTCAAATATTAATACAATTATTGGTGCAGGAATTTGTAACACTTGGAGCGAGTTGTTATCTAATGTAGATTTCATTAAAGGATAACTCAGAGTGACAACATTTTGTATACTTCTCTGGTTTGAATTTGCTGCTGTAGGAAGCCTTGGCAATTTCAATGTCCAAGGCTCACATATGTGCCATATATGATGTTCTACTTTTCTGTTCTCTGCTTCAACACTGTGTCTGAGTTGGGTGCTCCTACATCACATTACTTCACTGAAAATGGTTAAATAGCAAAGTGCTACCAAATCCAAAACTTTCCAATATAAATGCAGTTTGTAACTTTTTCCTCTTTTTTAAATGCTGCAAGGTATGTTCTGTGGGTCATACATATTTTTAGCTGTAAAATTACTTTAGAAATTTAGATTTCCAGGTGCCCCACTTCTCTTCTCAAAAACATAGTTTTTGATTAAGTTGTCCTGCATTACTTGATTTCCCAAGTTATTTCTTTGTATGAGCTAATACCAACACAGGTAAAGGTGAAGACAGAACCCCAGCCCAGCCAGGGCCTCTTTTCACTGCAGTTGCGTGATTTTACTAAACCTGCTCCTGTGCTGTACTGACTGCAGTCACTCAGTGAGCAGTCACTCCTGTGAGCAAGAGAACGCAGCTAAATGTTGTCTTTTGGCAAAACAAAAAGGGTCTCTGGGTTAGCACCAATTTGTAACTCATCTGCTCAGGTTTTGTGATGGTTTTCAGGCTTGATTTTCAGGTTTGTTTTGAAGGCAACATAACAGTATTATGGATACCATTATGGATGCAGTATTGCTTCCATGGAAGATTTCAGAGATCCATAGTAATCTCTCTACTTTGTTTTACCTTCTGACGTGTGTTTCTTTCCTATTAATGCAGGGAATACTCAAAGACGAAAATGACATTAACATGCTTGGAGAAGATTTCAGGTTGGCGTACCAACAGAGAAGAGGTAATGAACTTCCAGAAGAGAGCTGAACCTTCCCCCAGCTCAGCTCCTGCTTTTACCACTAGGTGTCAGCTGCTTCCCAGTGAAAACTTCTATTTGCTGTTAACAGTGAGGAATTCCTCTTTAGCAGCATTAAAAGCCTTGCTTTTAAAACCGAAGTTCTAAACTGTGATGAGCAGTTAGTTTTACATAAGTGTGTGCTCCACTTGCATTTTTCACAAATAAACTGTTCTGGAGTTCTCAATTATTCTCAGTTAGTCATGTAGCAATGTTAGAAATGTTTTCTTCAGCAACACAGCAGAAACCTAAGCTCGCGTGTGTATTCCAGTCTGGACTAAAGGATTCTCCTAACGCACTACTTCTGGGAACATGTGGCTGTCCTGACATTACACTACTACAATCCTCATCCAAATGTAGTGTCTTACCTCCATGAGGTAGGTCTGAGGTCCTTCACTGGAAGGTTCTAAGCAGAGATGTTGTTCCATTCTGAGGTCAGAACCACTGTTTATACCTTTCTTTCAGTGCATAAACTGACTAATTTTTATCCCATGTTCTTTTTCACTTACTCTGAGGCAGGACTCCATTGCAATAGCTGAGGTCTGGCAGAAGTTCCTGCAAGCAGCACAGGCTTGTATTGCTCCTGTTCATTAATGTATGCACAACAGGCTCAGCTCATCTACCCTGAATCTGTTTTCTAGTTATTGATTACAATGATGACTAATGAAGTTTTTAAGGATGTAATGCTTGTAGAGCACCTGTGAATGTGGAGTCATCGCTCCGGCCTGTATCCCAAAGCAGCAGCTGATGGCCAGGGAAAGGTTTAATATTTTCACCTTGACTGAAGGAACACTTTTACACAATACAGCTCTATGGGACTGTGGAGGCAAGTCTCATGTATAGTTATGCCAGCCAGGGGCTAAGATGTAATGGCTAAAACAAGTTATGGTCGTTTCTATAAAAGAGCTGTTGGTGCTTAAATTAGATGCCAGACCAGCTAGCTTTGAGGGGAGATCTGTTACAGAGAACAGACAAGGCCAATTTTCCAACCATGTGTTTTAAAAAGGACATGATATTTTCTTCTCAACTGGATCACTGGTTAATTTATTTCTGTTGCAACAAGGAGTTTTCTGAGACTAAATCCTGACTTCCTTGGACTGAATATTACCATAGGTAAGGTACAGTTTTAAATGCTAAAACAGAGCAAACTGATAACCAAGTTCACTTGTTGGACTATTCCTTGCATGGTCTGAGCTTCTCTGCTCCTTACAGAATGGGCAGTTTGGCCTGGCAATGAAGTAGAAATTTGTATTTCATATGACATTACAACACAAGCTATCAGGCTTACAAAAGTTAAACAATTTAAACGTAAGTAAAATCAACAAAATCAATTCAGTGGGATATACAGTTATTAACTATTAACAAGGACTCATATACAATCTCAAAATAATGTACTGTCTGACTCCTCTTTCGAACAGGAGTTGCTATTTAATGGGATCAATAATTTCCCCATTCAAGAGCTTTCATGAATTCCTCTTCGGTAAAAGAAAGCATCTTGGCAGCTTCAATGTGCATCTGGGAAAAAAAAAAGAGCAGAAGGTAAAATAGTGTGAATGACCAATACAAAATCCTGGATAACTGGGATATTTTATGTGTTTTAATGAAGCACAGAAATTCCTGAAAATCTGACAACTCTTGTCACTTCTAAAGAACACGTGTAAGAAAACTGGTCCACGTTCTTTCAAGCTGATCAATATACAATTTAACATTAAAGCTATTACAAAGCAAATCATCCTACTCCTGATATTTAATGTCTTTAGGGAATTTTTTCCCTCTATCATTCTTCAGGCTCTGTCTGCTCTGTGCATCTGAACCTGCCACACAAATACTACACAAATAGCCTAAATAAGGTTTTTCTAATTCATTCAACAAAAGGCCTGTTTGAAGCAGACTTGAAGTCCTTCCCCTGATTGTGAGTATCGATCACATGTGAGCTTCAGCTGCCCTTCCCCAGCGCCTTTGGCCAGAAGCTGCAAGGCACAGGGTTAGCCCCAGTCTCATCCACGTTTCTCCAGTCACAGTCTCTTCAGAAAGGACAATTCACAGCATCCTTCATCTGTGAGTAACACTTTTTGTAAGAAAAGTTAAGTGGCTTTCTTTCCTATCTGCAGTTCTGATACAGCATTTGTAATTGTTTAAAAATGTATTTAATGCAGTTTGTGACACTTGTCTGAGACGATGGGTTTGGTTCCCAGTCAGAACAGAACAGAAATGCTGCTCTGTGACACCCATTTCAGTGAATTCACGTTCCAGAGGACAATGAGCTACCTCATCTATAAGGACATATTTTGAGTGAATGCTGTGTAGCTTTAATTCTCAAAATAAACTTGCAGAGCTAGAAGGGCCAGCCAAAGGCTGAGCTAGTACTGCTGCTGTTAGATGAATCCCCAGGATCTACTCTGCATCCTGTTACTGCCAGAAAAATTCTCTTGCACTGGAAATGCACAAGCAGCCCTGGTTCCTTTTATTCCATGTACCTGTCCTCCTTTGCCCTGTGTTGGGGAAGTATTCCAGATTCAAGGGTGTAGTTTCATATTGCAATTCCCAGTTCTTAGGATAAATGTGTGTATTTTGCTCCCTGAAGTTGCCACTTCATACAGAACTGTTCTTCCTCTAGGGGCTCAACAGCTTCGAAAGTGTTTACTAAATGTCTGGTGATCACTGAGTACTCAAAGGGTAAATAAAATGTTCTACTTTCTTATCTCTAAGGCTGGCCTTTCTTAAAGGGGGTTCTGTTTAACAAGCCACCATACATTGCTTGCTTTAGCTGTCTTACAGCTTTGGTTTGAGAGTGTAAGAAATGCACTGACTCCATCACAAAATGAATCCCATGAGATTCAGCAGAGTAAGAAATTGGAGGTGACCCAGTCTGTTAAGGTTCTGTCCAGACAGCTATGCAGCCCATAGCTCTCCATGTCTCATGCAGCCTCAGAATGAAAACTGATAGAAATGGCTGCACACATCCCAAGTTTTTAAGTGAAAGCTGTGATGGAACTAGTAAGTGGAAAATTGTTCAATTTGGGCAACATCTCTTAGTATACTTTCCTCTCATTTTAATTTCCTTCCATGTAAACTCACAGTTTTCAATATTACTTTATTGGACAACAGACACATTTAGCTAGAGGTTGTTAACTGAAATACACCCCTACTCTGCTCCTTACCTTTTGTCTCTTCAAAATATCAATTAACTTTAACTGCTTTTTAAAACCTGTAATTAGCTCTCCTTTTTGTTTCTGCAGTTTCTTGTTTTCTGATTTTAAGTCTTCAATCGTTTTGAGTTCTTGGTTAACTACATCCTACCAAGGGAAGAAAAGGAGAAATGTATTAATTATGAAAGTGGTGCTTTAATCAATGAAACCTGGCATTACATAAGAAAATGACAAACAGTAGCCACACATGACACTTCTGAAAAGAAATGGGATTAATCAAAATACTCCCACATCAAAGCTTAAAAAAGAAAAGAAAATCTTGGCAGTAAGAGCTGTGGTTTGCCTTTGTATGTATTAAGTATGTATGTGTACTTCTCTTTCTAAACATGTCTCATTTTCACACAAATGACGAAAATCAGAAAGGCTTTAACTTCATTCTGTACATTTCCTCCTCCTGCAGAGGTTGCAGTAGTGTCAGCTAAGATAACTTATTGGGCCTTTTGTGATTTGTTCCGAGTTAATTTTGGGGCTGCCTATAAGAGATATGATGCTTCCAAAGCCCATCAAGCTTTTTGTCTCATTCTAGCATTACTGAGTGATTACAGACTGGAATTTCTTTTCCTAAGCCACAGTACCTTGTTGCTTTGCTTCAGTTTATTAAGCTCCACTTTATACTTCTCCACTTCTTCCAAGGCCCTGTTTAAACGAACCTCTGTTGCACTCTGAGTGGCTGCAGCCTGCTTTTGGGCACGCTTTAGATTCTCCAATTCCTATTTAAGAAAGGACAAACCCAATAAAAACATCATGATATTAATGGTGTTTTAATGAATCCTGTATCAACAACACACTTACAAAAAGGCTCACCCTTGAAAGCTGAAGTATGTGAACTTCTTTGGCCTGCAGATAGAATCTGTCTCAAAGACAATTCTACTGTTAAAACATCCCCTTCTCCTTTGAAATCTTGAAAAAGGATCTTTCTCATCTTTTTTTTTTTTAAGCTTCTCTTGGAATAATTGTGAAGCTGATCATGTAAGACCACAGGACTGACTGAAAAACCTTGTATGATCAGTCAGAAAAAGAGAAAAAAATCACTGTGTCCACTCTGGGGCAGATTTTGGAATGGTGGCTCATGTTCCCAGCTGCTTCTTCCCACCTGTTCCTTTAACCTCTTTGCCCCAGAGATTACTACATGCAATTACCACCAAGAAGTTAAAGCAGCCTACTGAAGATGGCTGAGGGTAGTAACTATTTCATCTGGCAGAAAATAGTTCATCAAGTCTTATGGCACCCATCAAAACAGTTGTCTCTTGACTCTGCTGACAGTATTTCATAGTGCTGTAAGTGGGGAAATGAGAGAAAGAGACCAAGTTGAGGAACAGAATAATGAGACTAAAGATCAGGGAACATAGATAACAGACAAAGTAAAAGAAATAAACAATTCTGGCAGAAAGAGCACATCCTGTGTTTTATGAAAAAGAAATAAGACTTTTTCTTTAAACTATCAAACTTACAGTAATGGGCTTCTTTCAACCAACTCAAGGTAGAGAGGGGACTTCCTGATAATGAGGCAGCCCTCAGACTGCCTCATTTCTGAGTAATTCTTCTATTTTCTCAATTCTACACCTGCTCTGTGGTGGTTACTTAAGACTTCGACATCATTTATCCAAGAAATACATACTAATTGACCTCTTTGTCTTGTATCAAGATGATGGAGCTGTGAATTAAGTCAACTGAATCTTTTGTGCTATGTATTTTATTCTGCATTAATATGAAAAGCTTTGGAATATAGTCTTTAAAGCATTAAATGACCAAAAAAAACTAGTCTATATGCAATGCAAATTACTTATCCACTAATCAGATCATTTAATGAAAGAATTCTAAGAATTCTTTTAGGGATTTTTGTCATTTACTGTCACACGTAACACCTTATCAAGGACTTTTCTGCAAGTCATCCAGTGAAGGTATCTTGTTAAATATAGTCAACTCCAAGTTTTTAATCTTAAAAATGCCTGAAATAAGTGTCTTATTTTGTAACTAGGCAAGGTTTCTGCCTAAGTCAAAGCTGGATTAGTTTTCTCACATAATGTTTCTCTAAGAGGGGAGAGAATAAACTACTTTGTTTTAAATTTGTATCCCATTTCAGTTGCTGGATTTTCCCCACTGTTCTGACAGGGCTGAGGCACATCATGGGACATCAGCAGGGGCTGTGATAGCCTATGAGAAACCCTCACCAGGCCGTCCATCCTCCCAGCAGCAGTGCAGGCAGCACTGCTACCTTTAGGAAGTTCTCCAACACCTCCCCAAAAAACAGTTGAGAGAGAACATGTACTTAACATCAAGCCTTTCTTCAAGGCAAGTGATAAACCCCTGCACAAAGGCCTAAAAAGAGTAAGAGAACAACTTTGGTGTTCCCCTGACTGCTATCTAATGTTAGAGCTGAGCTGAACACACAAAGGAAGGAATGTTCTTGTAGACCAGTGGTGAAAAAGAGATGGGAGAGGTGATAGCATTTATTAGGTCAACTAGATAGAAAAAAATTTGAATGCTGGAAAGAAATGGATGAAAGTTTCTGGGAGCATCAGAATTCAGCTGCTGCCTTAGGTGAGTGCTGCAGCAGAAATGTTTACAGAGACCAAACACCAAAAAAATGAGATGTAAAAATAACAAAGTAGTTACCATGTTTCAGGTAAATTGTGAAAAGCAGGTGAGAATCTTTGCTTAGGCACATACAAAAAGTACCTGGGGCATTAATGAAGTTACAAAAACTTGATAATCTAGGGAGTATGGGGACGTATGTATCACAATGTAGGTCTACTATCATCTACATTGCAACAACAGAAAAAGCAATAAAAGCCCCAAAATCAGAGGTTACATTTGTGCTCTCTCAGCTATACAGAAAACTTTCTTTAGACCGCAAGTAAGATTTGTGAGAGTTTAGCAGCACAGTAGCACCATTTCAAGCCTGTGTTCACAGGAAATTGCTTTTAAATGTCTAGAATTGAACTACACTACATTAATTAAGTAGGGTTGAATAATACTTCATATCTAAAAAATAGAGCAGTTTTCAGACTCCTAAGTCCACAAGAGATAAAAGCAGTTACTGCAAAATTATTTTTACATGCATGGTCTTTGCAGTTAGATAATTTATTATAGCAGAAAAACTATGTAAAATAACTTCTGAATTAGAGAACCTTTCATTACATCCATTTGCTTTTTTTGCTGTCTTAGTATTTTAAAGAATTACCACTATTTTTCATGATCATGACTGATGGGTAACTTTGGTGAATTCTAGAAAACACAACCTATGAGGAATAATTGAAGCAACTGAGGATGGTAAATCCAAAGCAAAGACCAGTGAGGGAAGTGACCATATTCTGGATATGGTACCAGTACACTGGAAGTGAATAAACTTTTCATCCCATTTCCTAAATACTTTGTGACTGTGTGCAAGGAAATGGTTGAAATTGCCATTCCAGAAGGCTTTAAGTACAGGTTAAACAATCTTATGTCCAGGATGGTTTGAATATAATTTGTTCTGTCTTGCTTTAAGATAAAGGACTAAATGACTGTAAATCTCTAGGCCCTATTTGCTGTGAGCTGATGAGTAGGATAAATACTGGTACTGAATATTTTTTCTGACAGAATCACAATCAGTGTAAGGGAACTTAAAACCTCCAAGTATCTGCACAAAAAGAACACGAAGACCATGTTAGTGTTAAAATGCCAGAACTAAGGAACAGTAAGATACAAGCATACCCACACAAATCCATAATATGATTTAATGGAAGTATGAGACTTTGATGGGCTGAGTTGAGTTCTATTTCCCCCAAATTTTTAACTGAAACATTCTCCTGGTTCTATTACATGTACTACACAACATTATGTGTATTACGTGGTTTTGAAGTCAACCCCTCTAGCTCTGAGGAATTAAAGAAAAATATGTGCTGCCCTTAAGATTAAGTTCCAAACAAACAAAGCTGTGTATGCAGCCATCTGCTGTGCCAGGCACGGGCACCACTGTGCGTGTGTGGGACAGCAGCAGCCACGCTCACTTGGCCTCAGCCACTCTGGAGTGCCTGCTTGTCCAACAGTCCATTTGCAACAACAAAGACATCCCTTCCTTTACCTGCAGAAGATACTATTATAAGCTGCAGGTGCTTTTTAAGAAAATGTTCATTAGGTTCTACAGCTTACAATAGAACTTACAGAAGCAATTTTTAAAAAATTATAATTAAAACCCGAAAAATGGAATTTCCTTGCACTTTTCAGGATTCCTTTTTATATTTGACAGCAGTTTCTGAAAAGGTAGTTTTGTCTCTTGTGGGTCTTTTACACAGGAATTTAATTTTAAAACAAAGAAATATATGATGGTAGAAGCAGAAGATGAGCAGTTAGCAAAATATATTATTTCTTCCTTTTAAAAAAAATTATTAGGCCATTTAAAAATACAATTTATAAAGCTATTAACAGACATTGAGATGCTAATCAGGTCATTGGATACAGCTCTTACCAATCCATCAGGGAACAGAGGGTAATTTGATGTGGGTTTTTCCCTTATTTGAGATAAATGAGACTAATATCTACAATACCTTTTCTAGTGCAGTGACCTCTTGTTGTAACCCTTCATTTTTTTTGTTTGCTTCTTGTGACAACATTTTGTACTTCTCAGTCTGAGACTGCTGCAGGCTGATTGTTCGTTGCAGTCTTGTGTTTTCTTCTTCAGTATCTTTAAGCCGAGTTTCTAAATTCTGATTTTCATCATCCTATATGGCAGTAATTAGCAAAAAAACCCAGCTAAATTATTGCAAGGAAGCAGAATGGTAATGCAGTAATAATGTCTTGTAAATAAAAGGTAGTAAGAATATATATGCTGTAGATCTAGAAATAGCAACAAGTAAGACTAAGGAAACAAAACACTGTTGTACCAAGCTAATACTTTAAAAACCAGTAACACTTGTCTCATTTAATTTCCTGCAGTCTTTTACTTGAAAGTGTCTTGTAGCACTATGTAAAACATTTCTCATAGGCCCAAAGGTTTTGCAAATAATCAAAATGTTATAGAGTAATATGAATAACAGTGGCACATAGGTATTTTGTGGCAATTTCATGAGAATAGCTAAATGCACACATTAGGAAAAATTATGGGAAAAGGAAGAGAATGTAATTACTGATAAACCAATCCATTATGTTTTAGGATATTATCTGGTTTTGACTTAAAAGCAAGCTAATGATCCAGGCTACATCAAGTATTCAAATTTAAGATTCTCTTAACATGAAGTGAATCCCGTACTAGATTCATGACCTACTGGCAATTACATCCCACATTAAGCATTATAATTCAAGGCATTTTTCTTTTATAACCTTTCAAACTTTATAAGTGAATACTAATTTAGATTATTTCAGAGACACATTATGCCCTGCTTTTCTTTAAGAAAAAGAAACCAGGCACGTACAGAAATGGAACTTATGTGAAAAAAGTCTCTGCTGTTCTCTCAGCCCCTTGGAATACAAGCTTCCCACCTGGGAAATCTGTGCTTTATCCTAAGCTTCTCATGACTTCATGCACCTCAGAAACTCCCACCTCTTTATATTTAAACAGAATTACTGCTTCCTTATAACAACTGGACTGTGAATTGGAACCAAACTCAGAATCTATCTCAAGGCTTTGTCAAAATGAAATTTTTGGGACCTTCTATGTAATGAAGTTACTTTCACACCAGAGAAACTAGAACCCAAAATGATACATTTACATACAAAGTGCTAAGGGAGCAGGACAAGAATAAGTACAAGGTTGTCTGTCATCTGCTACAGTAACTGAATTCTGTAGTGGTTTTGGCATGGAATGATGAAGTTCAATAGCTACTGACAAAATTATACTTGATTTGAAAATGAAGATGTCTTTAAAATCTAATGTAACAACTTTCT
>NW_008236184.1:3908840-3922398 GCF_000691975.1 Corvus brachyrhynchos
ATCACAGCATAAAAGTATTGAAATGCAGAAGCACCTGTGTTGATAAAAATAAAGTACAGATATAAAATATCAAAATCTAATTACTTCTGAAGATCTTCTTCATGTACTTATCTCAAAAAACTCATTTAATATCATCCTGCTCCTTAATGCTAAATTAAAAGCTTGTAAGAAAACATATAGGTGTTTTGCCATATGTTCTTAATGTCATAATCACATTTGGGCCTGGGGAATAGGTGGAAAAAAACATTCTGAAGTTAAGAGACCACAACTAAAAATAATCCAGTTATGTAAAATGGAAAGTTTGTTCAAAAACCTTGCTTGATTACAAATACATGAATAAGAAGTGATCTCTCTGGCAGACAGATATGAACTACTTAAGGTTTTACAGCTCAAGAGCTGTTTGAGCATCACTTTAAAATATATTGCCAGACAGTGCAGATCATAAAACTCACTTGTACATTCTAACTGTGAAATATCAGTGTAGCTTCACAATGCCTTAAGTTCAGTCTAATCTGCCCAAATATGTAATTCCAAATATTGTCCTCTGCATCAACTGTACTACTCTTGAGAACAGAGACTCATCTCTGTTTTGATTACAATACTCCACTTAAAATGGAAGCTCTTTCCACACTTGATCCACTGAATACACCGAAAGCACCCAACTGTATTTTTCAAGCTTTTGTATTTCTCAAGCTGTTCTATTTCTCATTCTACCCTAAACATCCATCTCATCCCAGCGGCTGGCTCTGGGCACCACTCTCTTTCTCTCTGCATACCACACTCTGCATTTCACTGCTACTGTTTCTTCCTTCTTTTTCTCAGGCTCTGCTCTCCTTCCCAGCAGTGATGGTTTAGGACTTTGCAGCACCATACTGGCCCTACAGCTGGGGCATATCTTCATTCCCAGTGGTTCTCTCTGGCCCCAAATTATTTTCCATTAAGTGCCTTTTGCAAGCTTTTAGCCCAAGATCACATACAGAAACTACCACCCCTGACCCTAAATTCATAGGGTATTTAAAAAAAAATAGAACTTTTAACTCTTAATATTTGAAAAGGAAAGGTTGAGAGAATTCTGTTTTGTGTTTATTTGTTAAAGAGGAACCTATTCCATTTCTACATTAAAAAATTCATCTCTTACCTTTTTTCTGCATTCAAACACTACACTTGCCAGGTCTTCCTGTGTCACACGTAACTTTGCCTTAAGAAATCTGATTTGGGCTTCTGTGAACATAAAAAGTTACATTTAATATATTTATACAAGTACTCATTATTCAATGCAGAAAAGAACCAAAACTGATGCAAGAACTCACTTTCATCTTGTATTTAAAAACACAATACATTGTTTATAATTATTGAAGAGAAATAGACAAAAACTCAGATTTCTAAAAAGGTGTTGCGGGTTTCTCACTCTTAGGCAGAGCTTTGTACAGATTTTTTTCTTTTAATGACCGAACTTGACATCTTTAAAAGACTCATAATTCACAAAATTGAAGCTTGCATCGTACCATGCTGTACATGACAGCACTTACTGAGTTTGAAGTCAACAAAACTATATTGTAGGGCATGCCTACCTTGCAATCCAGCTGGAGCTGCAACTTCTGTAGTTACAACCAAAGTAATTTTAAACTCTGCACAACAAGGAACTCGATGTAGACTGCAAACCCCTCTTAACAGGTAAATATCCCTCCCACACAGTAGTCTATGCTTTTTTAAAGTACACTGCTAACATTCTTCAATTAATAGTTTAAAATTAAATCCATTTAATCAGATGGTTTTTTCAAATGAAATACTTTCTTGCTCCTGGACAGCTAAGAAATGGACTGGCATGATGAAACAAGCTGTATGTGAACAGTCTGTTCTCATACTTCCTATTTCCCGGATCATTCACAAGGAGCTTCCACAGGCATAAAGCATGGAAACAGTCTGAGGATCAAGTTGACTAACACAGGAATAACCATTATTCACAGTAGCTACAAGGGGAAAAGAATAAAGTGGAGGAGGAATATCTGGATCTAAGAGTGGAGAAATGGATGGGTACATGTGTTCATTTGCTGTAACAGGAATTCATTTACTTTCCCTCACCTTCCCTCATCAATTGCAGCTTAAGCTCTAACTCTGCAGAGGCCAGTAGTAAGTACAATTTAGGAAAACACCATGAAAAAATACGATACAGACTGACTTTTATTCCTCCCATTGTATCCTTGCTAGCTTCTGGTAACTAGTGGCTATCAAGATGGAGACTATAATGAAGCCTTCATGTTCCCACAATCTCCTTTCACATACTTCTATACAATTGTTTGATTTACTTCATAAAACATACTGTAGTTTGGCATTTACCATATCCTTTGGCAATGAGCTGGCTAATTTAATTATGCATTATGTGAAACACTTAGTATAGCTCCCTTTAAATCCAATTTAATGTGGCATTTACTAGTGTTTGCACTAGAGAAAGACAGCTTTCCCTTTACCATTACTGTTTTCGTTACAGATCTTTCATATTGCCTTTAATTGTTTTGTTTTCAAACTAAAGATTCAAATTCAAGCTGTTCTACACTTCTAATTGCACTGTACACTCTGAACTGTATCTTTGCTAGTTCTACATCCTGGATTTGAGATGGGGTGTGCAGAACTCTGTGCCATTCTCAAGATGGGGTAGCATCAATTATATAATAGCATAATGGTAACAGTACAATATTGTTTTCTGTTATCTTCTGAAGGACTTCTAAAACTTAATTTGCCTTTTCCACTGGGAACAGGCAATAAGTTTATGCTTTTGGAGATTGTTTAGTTATCACTAATTAAGGTAAATCCACTCAGTAGTAGGTGTAACTGGAGCTGTGTAGTAGGTGGGATTGGATAGCTGTGTTTTCTGTCAGTGTTACTCAGCACTCTTTAATACAGAATACAAACTTGTACTCCATCACCTCACTCAGTACCATGAGATTCTTTTGCAATACTTCAGCATCAGTTTTAACTACCCTAAAATCATTGTTTCACAGACAAGTTTCTTTACCAGCTCTCAATGTAAGCTCCATGACAGATTCCTCTAGGGCTATACCACTACCTGTAAAAACTGGTTGTTTTTCACCATTTTGTTTCCTCTTTTACTCAGCTATTAGTCCACAGAAAACTTCTGTCTTATCCAGCTGTGTGTCATTAAGAGTACTTCGTAGTAAAACTTGTGAAAATTCAAGGGCACAACTAGAACTAGATCACTCTTGGGAGGTGCCTATAATCCAGATAATTTGAATTCTGACAAGGGGTAAAGATAATTAAACAATTAGCATCCTAACTGGTCAATTTTAATCACCTGATGAGGCTGATAAGGGGGAGTATCACTTCATAGGATGGTCTTAGGTTATAAAGTAACCAATGATTTAGGGACTGGTAAAGAAGAAAAGGACATCTGAGAGACTCTGATACCCTACAAAAAAGAACCGCTGTCTTGAATTCTTGAGATAAGCTGAAGATTAACATGAAGTGCAACAATTCAGATAGTTATTCATATGTGTTTTATCATTAGATAAAAATAGACTTTCATATTTCAGCCTTCTTTATGTCTGTGTGCTTCTATCATTGCTGGTTACTGCAGACTTGAATTACAACCCACAAAAACAGTCCCAGACTAAAATGATGTCTGAGCTACTGTGTTGGCAGAAAAATGGCTGCACTGTGCTAACCTGTGATCATGAAATACAGGGAACCCAATTCTAGGAGGAGTGCTGCAAGAAACTCAGGGAAAGGACAGTGCTATGAAATCTTATCAGCACGTTGGCCTAAATAGATGGGCACAGGCACACAGGCCTAAGGAATCCATTATGGATTATCCCTCTCTGTAACAGGGCCTGGTTAATACCTGTGTCTGCTTCCTTGTGAACACTCTAACTGTTCGAGGAGTCTGGCACTGCTGGAATGCTCTGTCATAGCTTATTCATCACATTAAGGAGACATTCAGAGTGTTCTAAACAGTCAATATCAAATTCAAAATGCAAAAATTAATCCAGAGGATTTTTATTTAATCATTAAAGTTACAGAAACAATCCTCAATACTCCAATACATACCCTTGGTCCCTGATTACAAGGCACTAGCAATAACTCTTCTTGAGTTGCCTTGAATTAATTTGGTTTAAGTTTCCAATGCAAGGCAAAACGATTGTTTTTCGGTTCAGGAAGAGAACGATAAAAAAGTTATCTGAGGGTATGGTTAGGGAGACTTGGTAACAGAAGATATGCACAGAATTATATGAGGTTAGAAACCAAGCTACCTCTGTGTTGGCATGCTTGTTGACATCAAGCTGTTAGATTAAAAGGAGAGGGCTCGGGCACTTCGTGCTACTGCAGTGAGTCTCTGACTTCATGCTCACTTTAGCATTGTAAGGAACTACACAAACTCACTTTTATCACACCGGAGCCACAAAGACAGATGTGTGTCATGCCTTTAGCCTTGCTGGCAAATGCTGCAATCCCTTCCCTGCTCTGTTTCTAGGACAGACATTAACACACCATTGGGAGTGAGAAAATATCTGGAGGATTCAAATTCAAGCACTGTAGCTGAAACATTACCTCGTTTCAGCCACTTGCTAAGATCCACAGCACTGGTCTGAGGAAAGGCTTTTGCCTCTAAAGGCAGAGTCTGTGCAGAGACTGAAGCTCATCTTTTTGGAAATACAAGCTTAGCATCATGTACTTCTGTTTCCCCAGTGAAACGAATCAAATGTTATGCATTTATTCAACATACATAACCATCCAAACACCCCCCTACAAAGGTGAAAAGGAAGATAATAATTCACTTTTCCACATAATCATTCATATGTGACCTGATCTTCCTCTAGGACTATGTAAAGAGGAAAAACCTTCTTTCCCTTTAAGTTACGGGCTTTAGAATTTCTGTAATTTTTACAGAAACTCCTTTTGTCTCTCCCCAGGAAAACCCATTTCTAACAGTCACGAAGCAAGAATAAAGGTAGTAACCATGGAAGGAAACTTACCCATTCCCATTTCATTTCCAACCCTTGGAATAATATCATCATCTTGACAGTCTGGTAAGACTCCTTTCTTTAGTTTTTCTTCAACTTTGCTTATTGATTTTGGTAAAGAAAAACCTATGCAGTCTTCCAGTACTGCAACACCATCAGCACTTTGTACTTCCATGTTTCTTATTTTTGAACTAAAAAATGAAAAATCTAGATTTTAAATTTATAATACATTATATTTTTGTAATTTTTTTTGTATTTGCTATTTTTAAGAGTGTAAAGTTATTTACATAGTGCAATTTCATTACCTGCATTCATATGAAAGATGCATCAATGGCAATTTCTCATTTTCTTTCTGTAAGATACCTTTACCATATTCCACATAAATAATTATAGGATTCTTACATACTGTAATGTAGAAGACACAGAAACCACTACCATTTTCAACTGAGAAGATTCTGGCATGGTCTTCTGGTCTCAACAAATCTGTAACTAAATCAGAGTAAAGCAAAGAAACAGAGGAATGTTCTATTGGCTTTGGATACTATCCTCTGTTTTAATTTCTGCTCTTTCCACCCCCCACCACATAATCTTGTAGAACTCTGTTGCCCCTGGATGTACTCCTACCCTACCACAATTTCTGCATCATTATGCCCAGCCTAGGAAACTTCACTGATCCTAGAGGTTGCATATCAATATTTTCATAAAACCAGAACACAGGGTAACACATCACCTACACACGGTATCTCCTCTGCTTTCTCCTATAGAAAGGTAATCTTAGTTCTCACAGGATCTGAAGCTCCTAACTTCTTATTCCAACATATGCTCATTCCAGTGCAGCCTCCAAACTCCTTCTAGCTCCTAACTTTCTCCCACAAATTTGGGGTTGCCCCACAGGCTCTTCATCTGTCCAATTCCACTTCTAAATCTCATGATGGGGGGTGCCAGCATGACAGCCTCCCCTGAACTGCCCAAAGGAGGTCTGAAGGGCCTCCAGGGATTTCCAACTCCTGTAAGACAGTCTCGGCCTCTGTCAATTCCATGTCCTGCCACCTTGAAGACAATTTTCATCCTATTTTGGTATTATGCCATATCCCATGGGAGTTTTAATTTGCTCCCAGGATCTTATGGATTTTTTGACTCTTCTCTCTTTGTCCAGATCTCCATTTTTTGGTTTTACAACCTTGAATTTGCTACCTACAGAGCTGAAGCTTCTCAGCTTGGAGCCCCTGACAGCTGTGTTGTATTACTGAGCCTCTTGTCCTGTGAGCCCAAGATTCACTACAATAGAGGAGGCCCTTCAAGGCCTCATGTTTCCCAGCACCAGTCTGATCACAAATCAGGCTGTAGCACCCAAGTGTGCTCTCCCAGGTTGCCTCAGGTGCTCTATTTTTGCTCGTTGGACTTCCTTTCATTGAAGGAGTTTACAGAATTTAGCTGTCAGCCTTGAGAAGTGCTAAAGCAGAAAGCAACAGTTTCATTGGTGTATTATTAATCACATACGTTCACTGATAATTTTTGGTGCAAGTAAACAAAGATAGCCACATGGTGGAGCTGACTGAGGAGGACCAAAAGTTTGATACATTTATTTGTATAAATATAAAAGCATACATGTATAAAATAACTTGATAGACAAAAATAGCAACTACAAGATTTCATGACAAACCAAATGAGATGTTTGGTATACCTTGAAGTTGTTCTTTTTCCCTTACTTGCAGACCATGGTCTGTTCTGAGCTGTGGGCGCAGAAGGAAATTTCTTCTTGTTTTCTACCTAAAAGTTTTTTCAGAAATGAGTGGGGCATTATTATTACTGAAATACTTTTTTCTAGGGTTTTTTTATGGTTTTTTTTCCTTCTTCATATATCCATACTCAAGAATAGTTTTCCAAGTATGCTTTTCGAACTTTCAAAATGACGTCTCAGTTTTATTTGCACTCATCTTTAGCTTGCAACTTCTATGTCTCTATGCCCTAAATGTAGTATACCCAATAGTCATTGGCTTGTGAGAGTTTTTCCACACATACTCATAATAAATCTATGCACAAGCAAGGCTCTGAGCTTTTATCAAGGTATTAATTACTGGACGTCATTATACCTTCAAAAATATGGTATTTTATGAATTATTTTAATCTTATAATGTCCCCATTGAAGGAAGACTTAACAATATTTCTGTTACTTTCACCCAAATATTCTTAAGAAATAAAAGGGTTTTCTACTGTATTCTGATAAATAACTGCAGATGGTATTTTAGAAGCTTCAGCTCACCTCATGAAAGCTTCAATATAGTTGTAGTTAGAGACTATTGAGATTGTTCCTAATCTCATTTTTCCATTATATTTTCTAAATTCAGTTACTCTGACTGTTTATTATTACATCTAGAAGACACTAGTACTGCCTTTAGTAGTATACAAGTGAGGGAGGAAAGAAAGCAAGAAATTAATTATATTCGAATATTTTGCACTTGGAATTCTTAATCTGATGTTCAAAACACAGTATTTCTCTCTCAGCTGAAGAGACAACAAAATATAAACATTAAGCATGATGTAAGTTCCCTTGACCACCAGTGGCAGTGAGGAGCCCTGGTAACATTGTCCCTGCATCACTTCCCTTTGTCTTGCCACCCACATAAGCCCCAGTGTAGCCTCAAAATCACTAGTTATTATATATTGAAATTATGCTAGAAAATAAATTAACCAGGATAGTTTTGGTACCTTGGCAAGTGAGTGTGTAAGAGATGAAACTGTGGGACAGAGTGGATCTCTGCATTAAAAAAAAAAATAAATTAATTCACTGAACATCTATAATACTGTAAAAACACTTTGCAGTTAAAATACAACCTCCCCTCTCAGAATCAGGAGAATAACATTTTATATGTCTAGAATAAACAATATAGCTAAGGTAGGAACATACTGAGGTCAAGCATAAATTCAGTCTCATTCGCTGTCTGCCCAGTCTACCTCATCTGCGACCCAAATCACCTGGTGAGTCTATGGTATCTAATACAACAGTACTTATGTACCAGAATCCTGATCTTGTCTCTTGAATTCAGGCTACTGGCTTGTTAGATCAATGATTCCCTGTACCAGGGAGTACTCAGCCAGGAAGCAGAGAGTTACAGCTTCCCCAGGACAATCCAGTACCAAAAATTGCCAGCAGCTCACTGAGTAACACCTACCTGACACACAAACCCCTAAACTCATACAAACGAAGTGAAGATAAACCAGCATCCTCTACGTCCTGTGAGCAGGTAGCTCCACCTGTCCTAGCAGGGTCAGACTGACTGTTGTCAGGTCAATTGACAGGGACTGTCAAAGGAATATGAGGTGGAGCAATTTATAAATAAAGCCTCACAGAATTTTCTCTGAAATAAGTATTATAAATATGGTATGCATTTTACAGGCACGGAATAAAACCAGGAATAAAAAAAGCAGCTTTCTTATCTGCTTATTTGGCTGAAAACTGTGCTTCTTAGTAACTGAATTTCAGGTTAAATTATTATTTTTCAAGTCTATTGAAATTAAGTAGAAAGATTGAGCATGCTGTCTACTAGTCAGGTCAAATACCTTGTCAGATATAGACAGATATATATATATATGTAGATAAATACATTAAATTTTGCTTTCAAAATGAGTTACGTGAATGTATATTATTGCAATGAAAGGCTATTTTTTAACTACCCTTTATAAATTTTTTACTTCAATTAAAATGCTGGCTTATAAAAGATTTTGAATAAAATTTTAATTTCTGGCTCATCAAATCACCTAATTTTTTTGCCAGGCTGATTTGAGCAAATGTTTAGATCTTGCCTTTAAAAATTTCACAGACATTCATCAACAAGAATTATCTGCACAAAGCTCCATATTTTATTAATCCAAAAAAAAAAAAAAAAAAATCCCCAAAAACCAACCCCCCCCCCCCCGAAAAAAAAAAAAAACCTGAAAAAATCATCTGTGTGTAGCTGGCAACAGACTTCAAGAATAGGATGATTAGTTTTTCTCTATTTACCCTATTTTCCTCATGCTTCCTCCCTATTGGTTAGCTCTAGGAGCATGCAGAAGGTGAGGATTTGCTGCCACAGAAATAGCAGTTATATGTTATTCTGAAAAAACCTGAAAATACAACATGCTCTATACGCAAGAAAACAAGTATGTTCTTTCCCCCAACAGACTAATTTTCTCATACTGTATCTGTTGTCTTAGGGTCGCCTTAAAAAATACAAAATAGAAAAAACCCAAACACGAACAAAGCAAAACAAAAAACCCAGCTTCACTGTATCTCTCAAATCCTCTAGCTTGTTTAACCCTAATGGTTTCTTTCCTGTTCCCCATTCCTGACACCCCATTTTGAAAGCCTGCTTTCCAGCTGTGTGGCTGTACGGTCGGTGAAATGACTGTGTAAATCCCACAGAGGCACACAGACAAGCAGCCCGGGCTGTGTAAATCCCGCAGAAGCGCACAGATGAGCAGCCCGAGGCCGTGGCAGCCGGGGTCACGCACTGCTGCTCCCGCTCCATCCCGCTCCAGCCCTTTCCTCCGCCTGCTCCCGGCCCGCCCCAGCCCCCAGCCCGGGCCGTGGCTGCCCATGCGCGGCCCGGCCCAGCGCCCGCCGGGCGATGGCTGGAGAGGGAAAGTGTAAACAAAAGCTCGTTGCAGTGCGCTCTCACCGGCGCTGCTGTGTTGCTACGTAAATCAAATTTCCCTGCAAAAAATATCCTGTAAGAACTCCAGAACAACTTCATTTAAAATACACGCTGACTTGGAGAGTGACTCAAGTATTTGTTGTCTTTTTTTCTACTTCGCTTACTCATTTGTTTTTTCCTTTCAACCTGTCATTTTTTTCCCCTCGATACCACCTCTTTCTTTGCTTCAGTTCCTCCCTTTCTTTCCAGTTGCTTTAGTGTTCATTCTCCTTAAAGGAATCAATAGAAATTTCAAGGAGATATTTCAAAAATACCTCAAGTGCTTCCTTTAGATTTAAGGCCCATCTGCTTGCACACTTTAGAAAGAAAAGAATTTTTAATTAAATATTAAATGCTTGGAACTAATCTAATTGAATGGCCTCAGTGTTCACTCATGGATAATCAGTGTGCCTAATTCCTAGCACACATTTCCAGTTTTTTTCACAACAGCATGCGATTTCCAATCTTCTCTCACGTAAATGTTTATCAGAACACTATGTTTACCAGACTGTGGTTGTTTTAAGGTGTTTTAATTTAAGTTCGTAATTGGTAGGCCAGTTGATACTCTGACATGCTAATTGCCCTTCTTGTTTCTTTTTTTAAATTCTTCCAACACTTTAATTTCTAATGTGTACCATCAAAGCTAGTAATTCCCTTTGTGCGGCTGAATCTTCCAATCACATTACTTAATAAAGCAGCCCTAAAACTCAACTCCAGTTTGAAGTTCTTAAAAATTCTCCGTCTAATGTTCAAAATTTATCTAACAGAACATAAAGTGAGATCCAGAATTTGTTTAAAGAGCATGATTATACTGATGGATAACACATTTAGTTTCTTGCCCATCACTCCCTCGGCTATGGCTTTAAAATAGGTCAGGAATAATTTTAATTGTAGTAACAAACTTTTGCTGGTAGTCAGGCTTCTATCATAGAAGCTGACTTGCTGTCACACCTTTTTGTGTACGGAAAACTCCTTTTACTTTCAGAAAAAATGTCTTTGCTTTTATTCTACACAAAAGTAACTATTTGATCATCTTTATCAGACTTTCATATACACTATTTGAAAAGTTTCCCAACTGCAGCTTAATATTTGAAGCATTTTGTAGTCTGTTCCTGTATCCTTCTTATCCCGATTAGTGGCATCATAAATTTAGGAACCTACAGATCAGATCCTTGATAAACTGTGTATTAATCTATCTTAAATTCACCCATTTCTCACACTACCAATATACAAACCCTTGAACAACTAAGAAATAATAATGCCCCTGAATGACTAAGAGAATACAGCCATGTCCCCACTCCTGAGCTGAGGGGTTTGAACACTCAGGTTGTGATCATCCAGGCCAAAGGCATGCGGGCCCCAGCACTGTAATGGTATCCACATTCCAGAGGGTGGCAGCTCAATGTTTTCGGGTCTTAGGGTTTTGTGTTTGTATTCATCAGGCATTTCCTGTCCCAGGAACACTTAGGCCAAGTTAAATGTGAACCAGGATCTATTCCTTCACTTTGTCAGCTGAATTGTTAAAAACCATCCACTGCCAAGTGCCTACTGTTTGGTACTGCAGTGAAACCTGTTACCTTACCTTGCTCTTTTACAAGTAGTAAGTATCTTAGTATCTTAGATAGAACATTCCAGCAAAATTAAGCCTTCCATGAAATAACAAGGAACAACACTTGCTTAGGATCACTTTTTTTTAAATAATAGGAAAAAATTTAAGACTTCACCAATGCAGTATGCAGCAAAGACAGATAAAACAGGAGCATGATTAGGACACAATTTAGGGTGTGCAGAATCAGTGTGAGGTTCCTCACCAATTATGCACAGCAGTTGTAAAGCACATACCTTTGTCTGTCATCTTCAGGTGACTTACTCTGTACTGAAACTGGCTGGGATAGTATCTTCTGTTGGCCTTTCTTCATTAAGAAAAGAAAAAAATCTGGTTGATTTTGGGGGAATATAATCTATTAAAGATGAATTACCTATTTGTAAATCACAAATCACAGTAACTACAGTCTACTATGGAAAAGAATGGAAGCTATAGTCTACTGTGGAAAAGAACTTTTGAAACACAGGAAAAGATGTCTAAAAATGAAAATGCTGTTGCTATTTTGTTGTTAAATGTATATCTGTGCAATCTGGCAGTGCCATGTGGTATATTAAGTGTCCTAAGAATATTTCATCTTCTGCTATATTTAGAGAAGAAAAAACCAGTGGTTTTGTTGTTGCTGTTTTCTAAAGGAAAGAGACTAGATGCTATTTTGGCTGTTTCATCCGCTCCTGTACAAATGCCAAGCATTTAGGCTCAGCTTGTCACTGCTCAAGAGAAGAATATGTTTTCACAGGCCATAAAATTGAAGTTTCAACAGTAGGAGAAGTACATACAAGTACAGCTTTCCAGAATACTTACTAATTTGCTTTTTAAGCCTTGTTTATTTGAATGAATGTACTTACAATGAATATTTCTAATATGCAGAACACCTTCTCCAAACTGTTTTGGGTATAAACCGTAACTTCCCCGTTCCCTTTTTATTCATTTTTCCAACTTTCATATAAAGTCTTGACTCTCTCTGGTACACAGCCACACCAATGTTAAACGATAATACTGATAATAAACAGGAACTTTTTCTGTTTTGAGAAAGTTTCCTTCTTACAAAGTTCATGTTACCTATTTATGTTGCTTATTCTTTGTATCTCTTTCAGCTTGAACAATGTAGATCCTATTTCACTAGGAGGTTACTGTAACAGTATCTGGTTTTCAAATACTAATTTTTAGTATTTAAGGCATAAAACCACCTACAGATACTTTTCTTAAGCAACTAAACAAGTTTTTTATGAGGTTTTATGTATGTATCTGCACAAATGCTGTAGGCAGCTGTGTGAATACCTACCTGATGAAATTATATAGAAACTATTTTTGAATGTGTTTTCAATAGAAGTTTACAACTTTGAGAAGAAATAAAGTAAAGCTTACCTTGCATTTGAAAGCAACATGCTTTTAGTAGTCATGGTCTAAATTTCTTTTGAAGCTCAGCCCTGTGTGCATGCGAATCCAGACTAAATTATGTAACAGTCTGCATAATCTACTCACCATTAGTTCTTCAGCCTGACGCACCAGTTTTTCTGTTTTGGCTTCTAATTCTGCATTCAGTCGCCTGAAAGAGTAAGAATGTTTGTCACTACGTTTTTGAAAGATTTAAAAGGAATAAATATGAGCATGACAGTATTTTTGCCTGAACTAAGTGAAATTTTAATGATTCCTACAAAGGAATGCTGAAATACACTTCAGGGTATTAGCAAAGTTATGTTTCAACAATTTCCTGTGTTTCAGCCAAATCAGTAGTAATAAAACATATACCCATTAAACAGCAAGGTTTAGACTATAATTGTGGGAGGTGAAGGATGTCTTTGGTTTTGGACATGCCATTTCTTAATACACATTGTATGTCTTTATTTCCTAAAGGTTTTCCGCATTTAACACAATCCTTCCCTTCAGTATACCCAGCAGCAGGGGTTGGGGAAGGACTCATGTATGACATTGCTTATCATGTAATTAAAGAGGTGTTGCTATATGGATGTACAGATTACAGTAGTGTGGTGTTCCTGCATGTTCACACACAGCCCCTGGTGCTGTGACTGCCAGAGTTTGAGACGTAGCTCTCTGTACACCCTCACCATTCACAGGGGCTGAGCACTAACAGGTAACAGGGCCAGAGCTTCCATGCTTTTAAGCTGTTTTTAACAGGCTTAAGCTTTTATATAGTCATAATTTAGAACTCAAGTCAGTGTTCAAAGTGCAGAAGAACCTCATGTCCGGGCCTAGAGCCTGCCTGGGGCGGCGGTGTCCAGCGGCGCTGGGCGCTGTGCCGCGGCCCCGGGCAGTGCCATCCGCCCTCTGCGGGACCCGAG
>NW_008236184.1:3922721-3942979 GCF_000691975.1 Corvus brachyrhynchos
GCATGGTGCTGGGCTGCCACGGATTCAGGTGAGGGGCAGGTGAAAAGGGCTGAGGGGCCATTACAACTGTTAGTGTAATAAATATTTATTACAGCCCTTCTGGACTTGCTAGACGTTGTCCTGCCAGCGTCCCCTCATTTCAGTGCATTAAACTCCTGTTTGCGGCATGACGGCAACTGTGCCACCCTCTCTATAGCTCTACGGTGCTGTCATGCCTCTGCATTTCCTGTACCCACTTTTCTGTGATTGTCGCCTGGTTTTAGTCTCGTCCTCCACCACTGGTTTGAATCCCTCCATTATTTTTGTCCCTCACCCCCACAGAGCTTGATTGTGCTACATTTCTCCTCCAATCACCCATGAGCCTGTTTCCACTCTGGTCTGTCACGAAGTCTGAGAGACACAGAACAGGTCAGGTTGGAAGGGACCACAGTGGGGTCATCCCTGAGCGCGTGGCACAGGATTGAGTCCAGATGGTTCTGGAATATCTCCAGTGAGGGAGACTCCACGCCCTCTGTGGGCAGCCTGTTCCAGTGCTCTCTCACTGCGCAGCGGAGAAGTTCTTCCTCAGTTCAGCTGGAACTTTCTGTGTGTCAGTTTCTGCCCGTTGCCTCGTGTCCCATTGCTCAGCACCACGAAGGAGGTTGCAGGTTACTTGCCCACTCATCTGCTCATTCACTCCCATGTCCTTTCCCAAGTTCCTAGCGGATTGTGCTACTCCATGTGACAGCAGGCCAACTGTCCTGCACGAGATATCTATAGAGCAAGAATAACATAGTTCAATACTGAGTTACGTGGGCTGTATATGATTTTAATTAAGAGATCTGCACAAGGGAAATCAGAAGGGCTTAGCTGGCTGGAAATAAAAGGTCTGTGCTGAAGGATTTCTGCAGAAGTATTACTTGCGAGACAGAAGAAATACTTGGAGATTTTGAGCATTGAGACAGGCAATGTTATGGGATAAATAAGGTGAAATGAAAGGACAAATGTGATTAGTGGAAGGCAAAAAATAGAAATACCAATATAGAAAATGAAAGTGTTTAACACTAATGTTGAATCAAAAGTATTGACACATGGGGAAAACAGTGAGCCTATGCAAAATGTTATGGGGATTTTGAAAAAAGTGATCTATCAAGAAGTCAGTCCATTTCCATAATTTTTGTGTTTTTACTAAAAAGAATAGCAAGAGGTTAATGGTGGCATTTAAAAAAAAAAAACCAAAAAAAACCAAAACCAAACCAGAATTAAACTCCATAATTTGTGCTTTTGGTTTGGAAAAACAAAAAGGATGAGGTCAATAGTAGAGATTTAACCTCCACAGGGAAAAGACAGATTTTGTTAAGAAATAAATTGTAGATTCTATGAGACATTAACACATCATAACCAAAGCCACATTTTAGAAACCTCTCTAGTGACATCCTGGGGGATTTTAAGAGAAACAGGGGAACTAGAGAAGGAAACAAAGGTTGGCAGGATGAAAGCTAAGAGGAGAAATATGCTCTTTCCAAACAGGAACTTTTTTTCCCCAAAAGTACTATTTCTTTTTGCAGAACTAAAATATTGTCTTATTAATGTCTTTACTGGTTTTAAAGTTCTTGTACGAAATAGCTACAAAAGCATGACACCTTAAAATGCCAAAAGTATTAGCTAGAAGATCTCTGCTAGTTAGATACTGAGGAAACAAAATCACTGGTTGAGATTAGAGAGATTAGAGCAACAGGTTTTCTAGCCAGCTTTTAGCTAAGACTTAATAAACAAAAGAGGGGTAATTTATTATATCATAAATTATTAAGTATGTTAACAAACACAGCAAACAAGGTTCTTCTTGTTTAAAACCCCCTGGGATTAATAACATATGTACATTTTAGGATTGCAGATTTGCACAATATTTCTAAGATCCACAGCATGATTTATTTAATATGATTTATTTTTGGAAATATTATATCAATTGGATTTAGAATTCAATATTTGAAATAATATTATAAGATCAGTATATTTGGATATGTATTTCTTAGTGAACTTTGAAGCATTTCTCCAGAGATGTAGAAAACAAAATTAGAAAAAATAAGAGATTTCGTTACATTCTTGATCCCTTACTCCATTAAGGTTTTATCACTTTAAAGTTGACCTGATGTGACCTTAACAGTTGTGGTTAATTCTCTAATACATAGTTGGTAACTGGGTAGAGAATAGGCTTATATTAGAGACCCCAACCAATAGGAAGATACATACGGAGATAGGAAAATTTATCTCAGTATTTATTTGGAGGGAAAAAAAAAGGCATTTGAAAGCATAGCATTGGTAAATGGTATTAGATTTAGCCAACAATATTTGTTAGCAAATTCCCATTTTCCGTTTAATCATTTTTAAGGGTTGACTCAAACATAGTGACTGTAAAATGAAAATGTTTTTGTCATTTTGAGGTGAAGTGTACAGCAGGTTAGAGACAGGTTTTGACCAGAGTGATATTTGTGATCATAACGAGCTGTACTTGGGACCTCTTTCTAGGGACCTCGTGATTACAGTAGTGATTAGAGTAGTACATCATAGAGTAGTACATCATCATTCCGTATTTTTCAAGTGTTTCAATTTTTATTTTCTGAGGATTATAAGATCCCAGAATTAAATTACTCCAACAGAAACATTAGATTCAAAATGAAGTTGTTCACTATGTTGCCTTTGTTTTTCTTCCAGCAAAGGAGGAGATAGGATAGAGAACAGAAGAAAAGTAAAGCTGCTAGGAGTGGTTTGGGACAGAAGGGTGTGTGTAGCTGCTGGGATGTTAGAATAGTTTACTGCAGAGGACTGCTGAGGATCAATATACAGTGTTTACTTTTGATTAAACCACAGCACATGCATTATTTAGTTGTTACCCATGGCCCTCTTCCTTCCACAGGCACACTTTTTGTGATCTCTCTTTCCTCCTTCAACAAAAATACAAAGGCATGAAATTTTTATATGAGCCTATTATCTTCATGCTTTTAGACACAATTTTTCTTCATAATACCTTCTTATTGGCTTAGAGATTCATTACACAGAATTTTCCTTTCATTTCATAAAAGTTGTGATACTTAGTAGAGACCTAGAAAACTATCAATGGGGAGGGGCAATGACAGGATTTCACTGTATATCACCTTACTTGTCAGAAACAGAGGAACAGTAGTGGTTTGGCACAGTGTTTTCTTCCATAAAAATCGTTGCAAATGTATCAGGCCAAAGAGATAACAGCTGATACCCTGGCGCAAGCTCTTTGTTTTTGTGGTTTTTTTTATTTTAAGGCCCGTTGTGAACAAATAAATAGCACATATAGATGCTACAAATGCATATTATTTTTAGACCACGAATCACATTAAGGGCTATATATTGTCTTTGGTATGTGGTAGAGCTAAATTTGATTTACCTTCTGTTACTACAGGCCTCTCTCATTTGTACAGCTGTTGATTCCACTTCTAGAAGAAAAAGTCTTTCATAGGACTTGCTGCTGCCTGCTGTACCTCCATCCTAGGGAAGAGGGATGCTTCACCAAGGCAGTATGACTCAAAATGTTCCATGCTTCCTTGTCAGCAAGTTTGTTTGCCCAGGACCGTTTTTACTGCTTAGATTACCGTGCTCCGGGCCAGGCAGCCCCAGAAGGACTGTTTCCCACACCATATTTCCTCTCTCAGGCCCGAGAACTGGTGCTTCCCTCAGTGAGCAGCCCTGTTTCCAGGCACGGGGCTCCAGAGCAGAGCGCTGAGCCCTCGCAGGGGTGTGTGTTGCCACGGGGCTGCTCCATTGCATCGCTGCCACGTCTCTGGTCGTCGTGACGTGAGCTGCTCTTCACAGCATCCTCCTCCAAGAAGGGCATGCACAGGGAGCTTCACACTGCACAAACCCCACAGCCTGTGCAGGCTCAGCCTAGCCACAAGGAAGGAAACCAGAGACAGGCTGACTGCAGCGCTCACACATGAAGGCAAATAACGTCAAGCTAGCAGGCAGTTGTTTGTTTACTTATTTATTCTGAGTGTGCAACAGAAGATGTCAAATCCAAAGCATATCACTGTAACCTAAGCAACTGTAACCATTACAGCCACTTCACCCTTGAATAGTTTCCCTACCTTAAATTTCTCCTTCATTTTTCTAGTTCCAATTTCCGGGAGGGGAGAGAGGGAAGAGCAGAATTTTGGAATGAATTGTAAGTGGAATTTAATACTTAGCAGATTTCTGGAAACCTGGATGGGTTTTGGTTGGTTTGGTTTGGTTTGCGGTTGGTTTTTTGTTTGTTTGTTTGTTTTGCTTTTTGATTATTTTTTTCTTGTTAGCTTTAAATACTTATCTTGGTTTTTACTTTAAAAGATAAAATTGCTATTTCATATTTCTGTTGTGTGGAGTGTATAATAACTAATCTCGAATTCACCTAAAAATCAGACTAAAATACATTATTATTGTGCAATCATAGGGAAAAAAACCCAAAAACTTGTGTACAGTATTTTCAAACATTAGTGGAATGGTAGGATCTAGACAATATATAGCTATTAAATCAATAATCCAGATGTCGAGGGAATTCCCCAGACAGCTGTTGGATATTTCCCCCTAATCAGTAATAATAATCCAATGGTGTTTGAAATGGCGTGATTATATATTGGAACATATTTTTGTGCTGATATTTTCTCATGCATCTCTAATGGCTCCCTGAAATATGAAGAAGACCAAGTATTATTCATAGCCATGGATCTCCTGTAAAAAAGCTGCTGTTTGAATACATGAAGTCCGTGCAAGTTTTTTAGCCCTTACTTACAGACACTAAGCTGGTTTTGCACCACTATACCCTGGTATCTTTTGTTTCCTGGCAGGATAACCCTGATGGATGTCAGTGGTGTATGCCAAGTTTTGTGTGGCAGAAGTCAGGGAGGTATGTGGGAGCCAGGTACACAGATTTTGAGGGACAACAGAGCTGGGGGATGGGCAGGCTGACCTATTAAGTCTCTTCCATCTCCAGTGTCTCCAGTTTTGCTTTCATATAGATTTCAGTGCCATGGAAATGTTTGGGTTTTTTTTTTCTATTTCTAGTACTTGTGTAGACATATACAATACCTAGTTTCTAGGCTGGTCTAATGTTTTTTTTTTTTTAATATAACTATAACCAGCATACTTGTGCTATCCAGATTCCTATTTAAAAATATAAACATTTTTCTTTGTTCTTCTCTGCTTCACTGCACTATGGGGGCTTACTTATTTCAGTGTCATCCTTCCTAACCTAATCCAAACAATAACCTTGGCTCAACAATTTAAACATATTGAATCCCCAACCAGAGTAGTTTTCCCTAGTAATACTCTGATTACAGCAGCTTTTATGTCTGAACAGGAAAGGACCTTAAACACTAAATCTCATCAGTACTGTAAAAAATAAGTGGTGAGCATCAGTCACATTTTCTTGAAATACCACAAGTCTTTCTTGAGGCCTAATCCTTTAATCTCTGGATTTTGGGCACTTCTGTTCTGATTACTAGGGATCAAAAGGTTTGGCAAATACTCTTCAGACCACTCTTCAAAGTGGCCACTGTAATATTATCAGGTTGTTGTGACAATTGTATGATTTTTTTGTTGTTGTGGTAGCTGGTATTTTTGGAAAAAAAAAAGTTAGTTTATCAATGCGATGGTCTGCCATGTGGAAAATTTTTAAAAAAGCAGATGGTCCTCCAGTATAGAGGTTCAGAGGATTTGAGAACATGGCAATGTCAAAGTAAAGGAGAAATACCTTTCACTGATGATGCAAATTCCTCCTACTGTGTAAGAGGCAACCTTTCTAATGGAGGGTACCCTTAGAGGGCTGCTGCAACATATGCTAAGGCTTTTCCAAGCTTGTTCCCAAAGCTACAGAGTGACCTTTCATTTCACTGCAAATGGAAATCTTACGCCATTTCCTGCCTGAAACACTGTCATGTGTGAAGTTACATAGAAAAAAGGAAAGAATTTTGTATGTCACTCATGGACCAAAATCTACTTCTTAGACCCTCCTACCAGATAGTTTTTGTTCATTGGTCTGCTCTGGAAGTATACAGTTTTTCCCTAAATGAGATCATTTCCTCATCCTGTTTTAAACAAAGGCAACATGAGTTGAAACAGATCAGTGACTCCTCCACAAATTTAATTTTACTTATTGCAAACTAGAAACAAAATTAAACTGAATTTTTCCCACTATATTTGATCACTGAAATTCCAAAAGACTGTCACTTTACATCTTAGATCTCTGTCTAAGGAAGACAACCCCTCCTGACTTAAAGAGAGCTACCAAGGTGCTTTTAAGAAATCACTGATTTTCAACAGAGAGGCTTTCAATTAACAGGGTAGATTTGGAAAAAGAAACAATCTTGTCACCTAGATGCAGGGCCCTGCAGTTATAACAGTAGCAAGTGCAAATCTCTCCATGCTATTCCTCTTCATTACAGCGTTCATTGCTGGGCTGCATTTATTGTTTCTGTCCCTGCTGTTGTCAGTAAGAAACCCAACTGAGTATTTAGAACCAAAACCCCAGAGACTGAAAGAGCCAAATACTCTTGTGCTCATTATGAATATTTTATCTGCATAGGTGTGTCATCACCTGCATCCAGTTCCTCTCCACTTGGAAGATTATGTTCTGCTACACAGCGTAAATTCATTTGGAAAAAGCATTTTATACTGTTGCTTTCATGGGATTTGCCACGTTATATATTTGAGTATGTATATCAAGGGTGAATGCAGGTGAGGGCTTTCAAAGTTACTTTGCTGTGTTGACAACACCACAACAGATCTGGCCTTTACTATCAAATTGCATGTTTTTATTAATTTTTCGTTCAGTGAAATATTCTGAAATATTCAGTGACTATAGTGGGCTATGGCCAAGCAAATTAATACTATGTATCAAGTACAAACAAGTTCTAACATTTTCAATGTGCCAATGTTAACATCCAATGTTAGCCTTAAACTAGAATCACACATGTTTTTGTGCATACTGTGTTGCTTGATAAAAGAAGTGCTCGTTGAGTCTGTAGTGCCAGTTCAGGCCTTGGCGTCCCTAATAATGCCTGCTCTCTGTGAGAAAACTTGTGCCAGTATAAGAAAAGGAATTAAAAGTCAAGCACTGTGCCCCTGTGTAAACCCCCAGTATGCATACACATGACTTGTTTGTGTATTAAACTGCACTGAAAAGTTTTTTGGCTTATGGGAGGTAGGAACTTTTTCGCTAGCTGGAGGAAAAGATGTGCAGCTCCCTGTCAGCTTGGGGGAGAAGGCTGGTTTGTTATCTTTTGCCTGTTTTCATAAACAAATGCCGACAGCAATTGTTGTTTTTGCAGAACCAGCAGAAATTCATAGGAGGTTTCTTTTTGTTGTACTGCCACACTAAAAAGAGATGTTATTTTAACAACAGAATGTTTGATAGCTTTTAAAAATACAAGGCCTAGTTTTTAGGCATGCTGAGCCCCATAATTTCTATTGAAGTCAGCTCTTGCTGCAGATGCCCCAGAGCACTCTAAGAAGTCCCTCAGATTCAAGATCCAAGTACAGCATTAGGGAACATCTGTGATGTGAGCACAGTCACCAGGAAAAGCACAGAGGCTTTGTTTTCTATACATGAACACAAATTGGACTGAGTCTTTTGGGAGATGCATATATTGAATGTGTTCATTAAACTTGCCGGGTTATCATCTCAGCAGTCAGCCTTAGTAGTAAGGTGCAAGTTAGCTTACACTAGAGCAGAATTTCTCTAATGGGAATTGCTTTGTGGGATGGAATGCAGAGGTAAGATTGCAGTATAACCACTATGGGACACTCAGGCACAGGGAAACATCTGTCCTATGAAGAAACTATCTATGGCAAAAATAACCCCAGACTGAACATTGAGCTCAATTCCGAGGCTAGACCTATCTGACAGAGCTTTAAAGATTTCTGTTGTGTGGTCAAAATGGTTTTTTTCCCTTATTGCAACTCAGGTTTTCCCAGGATTTGTGCCTCATGAGGTAACAGTTAGTGGAGAAAGTCTTCTGTGAAAAAAAACCAAACAAAACCAAAGTATTTAAGATTTCAAATCTGTAACAAAAACAAGTACATAAATACAAAATGTATTAGTTGCATATGCAAATAAAATGGGAAAATTCCCTTGCTTCCATCCCATCACTCCTTACTGTTTTCTTTCTCAAACAAAGATTAATCCCTGCTTAATTTAGGTGTTGTATATTCATTGAGTGTTTTAGGACAGATATACAAACATTGTAGTAACAGATAAATGACTCTTCAATCCTTTAAAATTTGTTGTCAACTGGTTTATTAGCATTATTAAGTGAATGTCTGTGTTCAAGTGTTCTGAACCTTTAGATAAGAAGGTAGGAGAGAATAAAACACTGGCTGAAGTTAATTTTGAATGAATTCAACTCTTACACCTTTTGCTGTCCTGAGTAAAAAGAGCACTCCAAAGGTGAAGTTCAAAGACTAGGTGGTGGGTTCTTTTCCCTAAAACCTGATGAAAATAAAAAGATCCATTGGAACAGCTATTTTGTTTACTTAGATTTGGACATTCTTCTTCAGTGTTGGCAGCTCAGATTTTGCAAGATCATGCCATTGCATAAGAAGCAGCAAGGGGAATGTAGAGATAAAAGCAAATGTTTGTGATAAAAGAAAAGTTGAATTCTTACTGTAAAGAGATAGCTTGAAGAGTGAAAATATTAATTGCAAAATTATTGCTGGTATCAATAAATTGAAAAATTGACACTTGGCATTAAGTGTAAAGTTGCATTTAATAATTTTTAATGCTTATTGAACAGCTCTGGTTATAAGCATAATTCTGTAGTACATATTTTCATTGTAAAATGAGTCTTAAAAGATACTTAAGTAGAATTAAAACTTAAAATTATAAATTCTGGACTGAGATTGTCATAAACTGATACCTCCAGAATGACGATTTCACTTCTGTGAGGATCACCTGCCTATCATTTCTTAACCAGGCTGAACTAACAGCTGTATAGCAGAAGATAGCCTTAATGCAAAATTAGTCCAAAAGTGCACTAAAAACCCCCACAGCTGATACTGTGAAGCATGAAAAGCTACTGTACTCACTGTAAATGCACTGTTTATAGAGGAAGTCATTATCTCTGACATGAATTTTAATGCATTCAGTGGCAACAAACATCAAGACTTTTCCTAGGAACTATCTAGTTAAAAGTAATGTGTTAAAAGTGTGATGCTGGTCATGGAAAGTTGCTGAAGTCTATTAATTAATCTTTCTCCTCTTTTTAAATATTAGAAGATTAGTAGTTCAAGTAGAAGTGGAGTAGTTTTAAACTAAAATCAGGTTAAGGAGATACTGAATACAATAAAATCATCGTATTATTTTGTACAACCCAGTCTAGCAGAGGAGTTTCTGAGACAGTATCAGACTCTCAGGGGCTTGCTCACAGTGTGCCTGGTTTCTGTTCTCTTGCTGTCTAACAACTCTGCAGCAGGCCTGAGTTACTCCTGTGTTCTTCTGCTCCATTCACTGGCCTGAGGCACCGTACAATACTGTCTGTCCCATGTGCAGAGGAAATCAGAGAATGAACTTTCTCTGGCTGATTTGGGAGATGATGCTAGAGATCACACGAACTGAGCAAAAGGAAAACAGATCCCCAGAAAGGGTTGTCAGAGCTCATTTAGCCTTGGTGAATGATCTAAAGAAAGGGTCTCCAAAGTCAGGCTGGGACAGCAAAGAGAGAGCTGTTAAGAGTTGAGCACCCAAGTTGTGAGTAGCAATGAGCAGAGTTAGTGGAAGTTTGCTTGATGACTCTTTCAAATCAAGCACATGAAGAGAAGAAATCACTTAACCAGCACACAGTGGAAAATTAAGGCCTTCAAAAATCTTTGTAATGTATTGCTTGTGAAAGAAGAAAAAAGCAGGTAATGGCAGTAAAAAATAAGTTCATTTTTCCTTTTTATTTTTGAAGTCAGTACAGCATTAACAGCAATCATGCATCCTTTCTCTGTGCTCCTCTAGCACCATGAGCAAGTGCTGGCCTGTAGGAGAGAAACCACCTCCACTAAGGCTGTAGTTTAATTTCCAGCCTTTCCGACTGTGTTGACATTAACCATGAAGCTGCATGTAATGTTATTCCATGCTATGTATAATTATGTTTTTCTTTATGTGGTCAGCTGTCCAACAGGAAATGAAAATTAACTTCCTCTTTTCTGGGCTGTGTTGAACAACTTTTTGAAAGTGCCGGCTGCTTGTGTGTCTGAGCATTCAGTGTTTCACAGAGCAGCGCCCAGGTTTATGTCAGCAGAGTTTTACAAAGGTACCCGAGTGACAAAGGCATTTGTCCACCTGAAGGGGCTATGCTGAAGAAAGAAATACTTGTGTAAACCTGAAAATATAGTTTTCCCAACTTGCATAATATTTTTTAGATTTCATCTAACAAAGATTTGAGTTTTGTTGGAGATTCATTCTAATGTTGGAACTCTGTTTCAGGAAAGTGGTTAAGCTCCTATATAGTAATAAGCATGTGAGCTGTTACCTAACTAGGTTGCTGAATCAGATTTGTTCATTTCTTTTTGACTGGAAATTGATCCATCTTCTGAAATACTGCTCACACTAATCAAAATATATTTATTTTTCCAGAAAGCCATGCTAGTTGAGTTAATATTTGCCTTTAAAGCTTGGTTTCTCCTGGCAGAGGGAATAGTTTAAATTGTGTCTGCGCTACAGTAGAACAAATTTCGTAATGAATATGTAAGAGATCTGAGAAGCATATCTAGTTCCTGCAAGTAATATGAGGCACCCTATTTTATTGTTTTAACTACGGCTATGCTGTACTGTTTGAAATTAAAAAATATTTCTTATTTTGCTTTAAATCTGTTTGTAATGTTTCAGTTTGTCAAATTATTTATCCTTTGAGTTAGTAACATGGTATGAAACAGTACGGTCTCTTTCCAAGTTCTTTTAGAATTTACTTTTTTACATGAGTTTAGCTCAATTTGTAAAAAAGTGTTTATGTTAACTGTTTTCTACCTGCATTCCTTCACTTGCCTTATCTATTTGTCAAGTTTTTCTATTCTGTATGTAATTTTTGTGGCGGAGGCTAAGATGCAGAGACCCACTTTGGGACTGGTGCTGTGTGATCTGGAGTTTTTGCAATGCATATTGCAGTCATTGAGACAGGGTAGACCTGAGCTCATTAACTCAGCTTTGCAGTCATGCTGTGATATTTGTGTCTAGGTGACTTTAAGCTTTTACTCTTAAAATATCTCATTGTTGCCACCGCTGGTTCAGCTTCATGAGAGCTTTAGTCCACAGACAGTTCATGTAACAACCAAACTTTTGTGTTGTAGGTCAGCTGGTTTTCAGACATTCATCACTAAAGCAGACAAAATAGTGGCAGAAATAGTGAGAAATCGCTCCTTTGGTAGAGGGAGAAAAACTGAAGAATGGAACGGGCGTTTCATTATCTCAAACACCAGAGTGCTGACACTGCGATGTGTTGGCACATGCGCATGGTTTGACAATAACAGCTATCATGCCCAAATTTCCATGGCATTTATTCATAATAATCCCTCTTTCTCAGTAAAAAAGCGAGGTTTTGGTGACTTACCAGAATTTGTTTTCTGCCAAAAACTATATATCTTAAAATCTGGATTCAGCTGAACTCCCTGGCTAAGACTGATCTGTTTGTTTGTTCGTACTTTGACCAAAGGATTATATTGATGGTTTCCCAGGATCCAAAATTACATTTCATCTGTTTACAGAGCTACAAATATTATTTGAATGAGAAAGAGGGAAATGAAAGTGGCCATATCTACATCAGCTGGTAGCTGTTCACAGGAAGCAGCAATTACTGTCTAGCCTTCTTCCCCAGGAAAGGCCTCCTGACTGCTTCCCGTACCACGGAGCTGCACCGTGCATTGGCACACAGCATGGCCACACAAAATAGCAAATAAAGCACCACAGAGCAAGAAAAACTACTACATTGGGATAGATGAATAAGGATGACAATAATTCCCGCATGAACAGGACTGAAGCTAATTTCACTTGCAGTTGTCAAACCGAGCTAAACTGGCAAGGGAAGGAATGTGTGTTTGTAATCAGTAGCTGTGCGCTTGCAGTGGAGGAGGGAATTGGGCATGGCACACTTGGACAGTCTCACCTCTTCCAAATTTGCTCAGCCTGTACAGTACCCTGCCTTTTTCCTCTTTGCTTTTTTTTGTCCCAGCTCACATATGTGTGAATCATCCGGGGGAAAGTTTGAGAGATGCTGTGTGTCAGGTCAGTCCAGGTTCATTCACCGTTTATCCTTAGAAAGCCAGAAACACTGGTGTGTAAACAAGGGGGGAGGGGAAAGGAAGGTTTAATAAGACAATCAGGGTTAATCTTTTCTTTCAATATTGCATATAATTTGGTTTTCTGATTATACGCTAAACAGCCGTTGTATTTTCTTTAATTCAGTTATACAAACACAGCCAATTAATATTCTTGCTCTCTCTATGTTGTGAAGGGTGCACAGAGAAAACCTTTGTTATTTTTCTAGTGCTAAAGCTGTTCCTGTTAAACCATATTCCTCTACACAGCAACAGCAAAGTAAATGACAGCGTTAATTCAATCCAGAATGCTTGATAAATTGAGAGGAGTTGTTTACCTACTGTATGAAAAAGTCCCGTGGGGATGGGTTTTATTGCGATCTGCATAGTCATCCATATTCCTATACTGTCTGTGCTCATGTTTGTGAGTTAAACATATACAGTAATTTAGCATTCAGATAATCCCATGGCTATAATCCAGACAGATTTAGCTCAAATTTCTCTGGGATTTCTATTATCTAGATTTAGCAGTGTGGTGTTGACTGGATATTTTAAATTGCTGCAAATGCTTTTTTTCTGCAATAAACAACATATTTTGATGTTCTCATAATTGAAGCTGTAGATTCTTTCTGGCATTAACCACACGTAAAAAATGCATCTTTTTGAGGACAGTGATTGCACAGCTGGAGCATGCTTTTAATGGATTCCAGCTATTTGACTACATACTACATAAGATCATACAGTGTTTATATGAAAACCAGTATAGTGTATGTGAAAATAGTAATGAGAATAATCTGAAGAATGTTTATCTCCACACATTATCCATTTGAAAATGAACTCAACTGTTTCAGTTTTAATGATGTTTTATTACAATATATTGGACAGTATAATAATATAGAGCCTGGCTCTCTTACAGCACTTTTCCTAAGTAGACCATAGCTTTTATTGTTTTC
Source organism: Corvus brachyrhynchos (assembly GCF_000691975.1). Classification (NCBI taxonomy): domain Eukaryota; kingdom Metazoa; phylum Chordata; class Aves; order Passeriformes; family Corvidae; genus Corvus; species Corvus brachyrhynchos. Next base: position 3,935,948 of record NW_008236184.1, read on the forward strand.
AGTTTCCTCAGACAGAACTTCCAGTCTTTCTCGCTCAGCAGTTTTGAGGAAAAGAGAGAATCTGGGGGGAAGAAAGAGCATCATTATCCACATGAAATGAGGGGATATTAAGTCCAAGTGCACTGGGTACCTTTCACAGCAGACCACCCTTTGTCATACGTTGCTCTGATTAAGTGCAAATGTATTCAAGGGAGCAGAGCAGACACTATAGAGGGTCCAAATGTTCGTGTACCAAAAGTGCCAGCCCTCCCACAGGCACCAGCATTGATGGGGCTGCAGGAGTAAGAATGCTTGTGTGGGAGATTTTTAGGAGGGAAGTGTACTGTGGGAAAAATTGTAAAGCTGCTTCTTCTACCCGAGTAGCTCCAGTTGAGAGTGTCTGAATTGAGGCAAACTGCAGAGCAGGGCAATGCATGCTCTGTCCTCTGCCTTGTAATTGTGTTGCAAATGCACCAAACACGTTATTCACCCCCGGGCCAGATCTTCTGGGAAGAGGCTTGTGCACACTTGGCAATAATTTGATGCTAAGATTGTGTCATCCATAAGTGTCTCAGAAATTCAAAATAAGCAAACCACTTGGAAATATTTGGAAAACAAACTATTTGGAACCATTTATGGGATCTTTGAAGCTGTGTGTCATATTTTTGTTCCCTGAACTGGAGGATTCAGACACCAGTTCAGTAAGTGAATTCAGGTATGCTGTCCCTGAAAGCACCCCCATCATGCTGTGTTCAGAGCCTTCTCTGACTGTGAATTATTGCCAGCCCCAGTAACTGTAAAAATCTTTAGAAGTATTTTCAATGTGAAGAAAGAAAGAGGATGTTCATTTAATCAGTTGTGATAAAACTGTTCCATGTATAAAATTTATTTGCTTAGTCTCCAAGCAGCAGGTTTGCAAGAATGATGGAAAAAAAAACCCCAACCAAAACCAAAAAGCATGAATGAGAAAGACTTTTATAGCTAACAACCATACTTCTGGGTAAAAACCTTCTGAAAGAAATATGCCGTGTCTGTGTGGCAGTACTTTTGGTTTCATACTTGCTCTGAGTTATTCTTTGCAATACTACAGCAGCTGGGTTTCAGAAGCAGCAGCAGCACTCAGGTACTTGCCACGAAAAAGAGTCTGAGCGTTCACTCGCCTTGCTTCAGTGCCCTGCTAAAGCAGTGGGCCCGCTCCTATCGCACTGAAAGCCCCCACTTCTGGTCTGAGAAGTCATATTTATGCTCAAATAGCTATCAATATCTGTGTTTGATCCCTAATAAGTCAGAACTATGAAGCTGTAATGCCGGTGAGATGGAAAAGCCATCTGATAGCTCTTAAACTGCTCTTCTTCCAGACAATGCCTGTGGCACCAGCTGTTGTAGCTGGGAGTTTTCAAGGTCCAATCCTTTTCTTTCTCAGGAGAATTTCTTTAGGCCCCTAAAGAGTGATACCAAAACCCCAGATGAGCAGAGGAGTTTTAAATGGACCTGACATAGCTATGTATTAACTGCATCTTTTTTGAAAAGAAGTATAAATCAATTTAAAGTTTTACAGTCAGTGTCTGAGGAAGTTGCCAGTGCACCCACAGACCTTCTCATTGCTGCACATAGCAGCTCAACTCACCAGACTCACCAGTTGGATTCTGGCTGCCTGCTTTATTTTCCTTTGCATTTTTTTTTCATCCTATTATATCCTGACCTCTCATTCAGCAATTATTTTGAATCATGCTGAGGACACTTCTCCTTACTCCCTTTGGATTTTCTCTTGCTGATGCAAATGCATCTCAAAATACCATCTTCCCAAGTTATTAGATCCAGGGCTTGGTGATGCATGCTGGGCTTAGCTGAAGTATCAAACCAGCAAAGAAAGACCAAGAAATGAAAGAGCACCATGTAAATATTGACAGATTGTTTTTATGACTAAGCTATGATTATCCTTCATTAATTTGTCTATGCTTTCAGAAAGAGAGGAGATTGCTGAAAAGCAGAATAATATTTTTTTGCAACAGACAACTGTGTGCTGTGATTGTTGAAATTTCTATTCAAGAAATCCCTCAAAATGAACACAAAATCAGAAAAAAACCCTACTCTCTTACAGAGATGCAGGTCTGCAATGTTTAAAAGTAACACCAGTGTGTTCTATATCTACATCTATAATTTGAGATTAAATACACTGTGGATAAGGTTAAAACCACAATCTTTTCTAACCACCTACCAGGCATTTATGCAGTATATTGTTTCCTTTTTGACAGTTAAATTACTAGTAATAAAGTTCTGTAACTGTGCCATGACAGTGTTTGTCCTCTAACATGGCTGTGCAACTGCATCACCTCCTCTAAGCTGCACCAGCGGTGAGGGCAGAATCTAGGCCTGTAACGTTTAGTTAATCAAACTATGTGCCATTCGGAGAGCTGATACCTTTCTACCCCCTCCCTTACCTTGGTGCTGGAGGAATAAAGCAACTCAAACTAGTCAATTGTGCAAATCTGAAAACAGATTTTCTGTGCACAAACTTGCCATCTGCACAATCATCCTTTTCCTCTTCAAGCAGCAAACAGCCAGAAGGTATCAAGCCGTCTCTCTGTGTTGCAGAGGGAAGAATCCCAGACATGGCTTTGGTAGCTGAGACCTGCTGGTTTTTTTAACCCATTGAAGTATTTTCTAAAGATCTTCTTTCCATGTGCTTGGCTGGTGTTATGGTGACCATGAGTGAACGTATCAAGTTACTGGTATGGGAGTAGCCCTGCCAGGAAGCCAGAGGGCACGGTTAGTGCAAACTGTTTTTAGACGCCTGAACAGGCACAGCTCTAAGTTGGGTGCCTGCTAAGTTAATAAAAGGACTAAACAGTATTTTTCCTACATCCTGCATGTGGACAGAACACAGCCTGTATCTGAGACAAGCCTTACTTCTGGGCTGATGTCACACTTGGCTAATTGGCCCTTACAACATTGTGTAAATAGCAATATTCTAAAACTGTGGTTGAAATTTTTGAGCTTGGGTTCTGCTAGAATTTGAGGAGAGGACTTTTGAAAAACTGAAAGGGGAAAATCTAAGAAAAGAAGTGAACAAAGAAATGCCCCAACATGAGAAATTTTTATGAACAAAATGTGATCAATTCATTCTCAAAGTTAAGGCAAGTGAGCAGAGGGAAAGCTGCCCCTACATCCTTTTTCTTAATGCTGAAAGAAATTTGTTCCTTGCTTCATGAAGGAAAGAAAATTATTTGTGTCAGGAAAATCAAGTTAAAGGTGACCTACCAATTTATTTATTTTACTCTTTGCATGGTGGTATAAAAGATCCAGCTGCAAAGTGTACTGGTTTGTAAACTGGGCCACTCCACTAGAAATTGTTCAGATTAGAAATGCTGAAGAACCCGGAGCACCATCCCAAATAGTAAAGTCCAGTATTTTATTAATTATAAGCTACACACTTTCCTCCTATCCCCAGATCATATAAGTTGTAAAGTGGCAGCTTTTTATGTAAATTTCCATAATTTCACACATATTTCTTAAAAAGTTATTTAAATACATGAGTCATCCCTTAGGTTCACTTAAAAACAGCAGAGGACATGAAGTGCTTCTTGTCTTGAACTTTATACCTTTTTTTTCTTTCTTCTTTTGAATTGTTAGGGCAATGTTAGAAACCTGATAGTGTGGGAGCAGCTTCTTTCTTGGCTGTATGCGGTATTGATTTGTAAGAGTAGTGATACAGAACTGTTCCACTAATTAAGACATTGATAAAGCATCTTGATAAAGGATGCCATTCTCTTATCTGAACTGATTTGATACTGGGTTTCTTGCTGGGTTGAGCATCCAACCCAAACACAGTTAAGACCACAGGTACTGAGAAGACCATAACCACCACTGCTGACTCATTCACTGCCGTGCTCATCTGACATGGGAGCTGCTCCCCAGCCTTTTCCTGTCACCCTGTTCACATGTTCTTATCTGCCCAGGGACCAGGTTCTCTCAACAGCTTTCTGGCTTCATCCCCATCTGACTGGTACCTCTCTTGATAGTCTAATTTTGGCTCTGAACTACATCTAGTGCTTAGATAGGATAAGATTTCAGCCAGATGGATTATGAACAACATTTTCTTTTCAACGTTCTTGGCTCCAACCCCACAGATGATTGCTTTAGCCCAACAGAATAAAGTCCCATCCTTCAGAGAGCTGAGCCAGTTCCCTCACTTTAGCATGCAGTGTAATTATTCTGCATGTTCCACAGAACAGGCATTCCACTCACAGCTTCTGTTTTGCACCTGGAATCTGAATGTGCTGCTGACATCAGGACCCCACAGTGCTTTATGAGGGCAGATGAAGGCATGAAAAATCTGGACCTTTGTACAGTATCCTAAATAAACCATCTTTCATTTCTTATATTTCACCCTGATAAGAGAGTATAATGTCTCTGCTCCACTGAGCTCTATGCTGGTGAGTAAAACTCTGTGTGAACCTTATAAATTCATGCAAATAAATGATATGACTTTTCCCCACCTTGATCCAGATTATAAATTAATGAGATTTAGTCCACCACTCCTTACTGAGTAATTCTGCTGTCACATATTCATGCTGAGGAAAACTTTTCAGTGAGATTCTTTTCAAGATAAGTCTTTGCCAGCTAGTGGAAGTGCAATCATTGCAGAGCCACTAACATTTTCCTGCTCTATATCAAGTGCATCACAAATCTGCCCAGCATCTTTGTCAATCATTTAAAGTGTAGCAGACAAAAATAATATTCTTAGAATTATTATTGGAAGAATTTATGCTTTCTTATGAAGTGAAAGTGATTTTGATATATGAACAGCATTGGGAGGAACTGCCAGTGTGAAAACTCAAACCAAACCTGTGTGTGTAATATTCTTGTCTCACAGGAAGTAGTGGGAGTAGTATGTGAAAAAAAGTTGTTCACAAGTCAGAATCCTTAGGAGCTCTCTAGATGACTTTTCCTGCATTTTGTGATATTCTGCTAAGAGAAAGTTCCTCTTTCTCCTTCTTGAGCCTTTTTATGTCACAAACTGTGCACACAAAGGCATGTGTGTAACAGCTCATAGTGGTTGCTCAGCAAAGGATGTAGAGTAGGATCAGGTACAAAACAAAGGTTCCACTCATGATGGTGGTTACAACTACAAATCTCTGTGCAAAATAATGATAATCATTAAAAGAAAGGTATTCTTAAAACTGTCTCCATTATTAAAGGTTGATTTATCTTTCCACACTATAGTGAGATGAATACCAGAGAAGCCTTTGCATTGCCTTCACTCACAGCTTAACTGGAATCACAAACAGTTTTCATAATGAAGTATACAGCCTGCAAAAATTTTGTATTCCAAGTGTGTGCACAGGCCCTGTTGTTCCAGACTGTACTTCTTTCCCAAAGTGTGCATTGACAAGCTCTTCAGTGTGTTTATTACTGTACAACACTGTAAGCCAACTGATGTTTACTATTGGCTGTGCAGTAGGTCAATCCAGAGTTTCACCACAACAAGGTACATTCTAAATGGCTGTGCCTGAAGGGTACTATCCCTTAGGGATCAGCTTAGTGGGGAGAAAAATGTGCATCTTAGTAGGGATGTGCTGAGCACCCGTCTCAGCCTCAGGGGAGAGCAGGTAAAGTGACAAGTCCTGTCCTTGTAGTCTCCAGACACAACCACTCTTGATTTGTATCTGGCCTTTTTTCAGGTCTCTGTGGTGGAGGAAATCCTCCTCATGTCCTGCCTCACTCCATATAGCTGCACTAAGGCCACCTGCAATTACTGGTATGTGTATTATGTGGAATAATTAAGTCTATGTAACATAATAAATACATATGTATTATACCTGTTATGTTCATAGAGCAAAGACGCAGCCATTAAAATACACACCAGACTGCTCTGTACAAAGAAGACAGATGGTATTTATTCCATATTAATTAATATTACTTGCAGAATTTCCTCCCTCTTTAAATATCTTGAACATCCTTTTTCAGAATTTAAATGTACACATACAGATTCTTTTTGTTTTGACAGCTGACTGTTGTATTTTATCTCCATTCAACATAGGTGGCCTTGGTTTGTTCTTACAAGTGCTATCTTGTGTATCTTCAGTCTGCCTGTCATTATTATAGTTCTCCGTTCTGCTTAAATCAAGTTAATCAATTGATTTAATCAATTTAAAGATGGAAAGCAAACAACAGTGCAAACCCTCCTGAAATTTGGAGGGTTAATAAATTAGGTTTGACAGGATTTGTGTCTGCAGGTTTTGGCTTCACTGGCCATGATCTTATTTAACAGTTTGTTTTTTCTCAGTCGCTTGTTTCAGAATAACATTACCCATAAGGATGAAATGCAGCCACTGCTGAGATTTTATTGTTCAGTGTAACTTGTTCACAAATACTCCTGGAGATATGTGGTCTTTGCCATCAGAGTTTTACACTGGAACATTTCTGTGTTACAACTAGACCCACACACAGACATGGCTAAAAACAAAAAAAGCAATGGCACTATCATGGATATTCCAACCCCATTGCTTTAAGGGATGCTCTAAAGGAAACTAGGCCAAAAACTTGACCTATTTTAAAAGACATGGCAATCTGTTCTTTTAAAAAATCTTTCACACTTCATTGAGTCCTCCTCTCTCTCCTATACCATGAAAAATATTGTACAGTAGCAAGATTCAGAACTCTTCTCTCTGTACTGTTACCCATACAAATATTTCAAGCTGAAATCTCCAGTTTAACAAATTTATTTTTCTCCATCGCTGATCTTGAGAAAGAAATCATCTTAAAAATTACCAAATGCATAAATTGAACTAATTAGGTGTAACTAACTAAAATTGCTACATCACTGCACTTTCTCCGTAGTGTTAGCTGCAATGGATCCATTTTGGCAACCAGGAGGTCTTAGGATCCATAAAGGATTTTTGCTTCTAGGGACTTCAGTGTTTTGAATTTGAAAACCAGAAGCAGCGAGCCATATTTCTCAGTTATTTTGCTGTTTGAAATCTGGCTGTGAAACTCTGTTTACTTTGTGTTGGACTCCCGCCAGAGGAGGCCTGGTTTTAGCAGATGGTC
>NW_008236184.1:3943000-3948704 GCF_000691975.1 Corvus brachyrhynchos
CACAGCACTGATGCCTTCAGCAGCCACCGAGGCTGGAGAGCAGGCGCTGCTGACAGAAAAGTTGTGAAGAGTCCATGAAGCAGCCCCTGGGGCAAAAGCATTTGTGGAAAAGAGGGTCCTGAAGTGGTGCTCAGAAGTGGTGGAGCTGTCAGCCAGAAGATGAGCAGGGGAAGGACTGGACTTTTGACCAAGAGGAAATGAAGTGTTAAAACGAGATGGGCATAAACCAGTAGTGAAGAGATGTGATTGCTTTGATCTTTGACAGGGCACGCCACCGTCTTGTCAGGGAGAGAGCTGAAAGAAGAAGGTCCGAATGGAAGGCTTTACTGTGGTGTGGGTTTACCCGTCTGCTCTGTAGTCACAATATGCAGGGAGCATTTTCCTTTCCCCCATTTCTGGGGGCAACTTCTCTCAGAACAAATATCCTTAATATGTCCTCAGGCTGGGTTTGATCTTTCAAGATGCTACCTGCTCTCAGGATGGGGAATCAAAGGGCAACGCCATAATCGCAAGCACTTGAGTATTGCTGGATTGCTGCCTTGGCAATTTGCATACAGGAGAAAATGCAAACAAGTTTCTCAGGAGGCTGTATGACTTGGAAATCTTCCAGAAATCCTTCAGGCGTCAGTAAGATTGAGGACATCCATAGTTTATCTGGGGATTCAAATACTGAACCAATGTAGCTAAAATTCATGGTTCCCACGCCACGTGACTCTTTGTTTGGGGATTTGGTGCTCTCCCATTTCCTGCCATCAGATACCTGGAGCCACTGCTTTACTGTGTCAGGCTAATTTGGGTGATGATTTTGTGCAGGTGGCAAGGCCCCTGTGAACTGTAGCTGACCCCTTCCTTGCACTCCAACTGTTCTGCAGGTAGGCAATGTTGGATTTTTTTTTTTTTTTTGCTTGTACCTCTCCAGTTTACTACTGGATCTCAAAAGGAAAGAAATCCCAGGAAGACTGAAGTGTTGGTTGCTTTGTTACATGTCACTTGCATATATTTCTCTCTCCTTGGCCATTATTCAGTCAAAATCTCCCCAGAACTGAGCCTCTGGGTCAGCACAAGAGACAACTTACAAGATCAGGCATCTACATAGGGGTCTGACTGAAAATATTTTTCCCTGAGCTTCTACCTGCAGAACATTAACATTCAACAACCCCAAAAATGGGGAAAAAAAAAAAAAAAAAAGTTTAAAACCTCATTCAGCCTAGTACCAAACTTCGGTATTTCTTTCTGTGACAGCCCTTCCTTTCTACTTAACAGTCTTGTACAGGACAGTCTGAATCACCACTTTCCTGACCCACTGCCCTCTTTGATGTAGTTTTCTTAGGCTGTAGTAGTTGGTGCCTTTTTCTACCTTACTGACTTCCAGCTTGAAGACAAGAATGCAGTGTCTAGGAACACCACACTCCATTTTTAACAGCTCGGCAGCTGAGCCCATTTGACATTACACTGACACAAAGATTTATTGTACTGTACAGAGAAGACAGTCTACAGAAATGAAATTTCAAACTATCTGTATCACCAAAGAACATGGATAGACCTTGGGAATTTAATCTGGTCATCATAACTTACGGAATGCAAGTGATCTGTGTCTTACCCCAGCAAAATGCCACACCCTCATCTGACCAGCCATGGCAAGCCATAGCCAGGCTGGGAGCCTGGGCCTCGCTGTCTTGCGCCTTGTGATCGTCCCCATCCACACAGAGGAAGTGCTCTTTTAGGCACTAGTGAAAGGGATATAATGAATATCCCTTTCACTAGGTGCCCTAAAGTTGCCCTGCAGAGGTCTAAAGCCCATTTCCATCACTAGGCAGAGGGGTGGTCAATGCTCATCCTTTGCTGGAGATGGACTCATGATCACGGGGCCTATCTCAGACTTCCCTGGCACATTTTTAACATTTCTGTTTGCCAAGTGGCCATACTGTGCACCACACAACTCTCCTTCCCACTCCAAACAGATGCTGCAAGACCCAGCAAAGCTTAGAAAATTTCTGGCCAAGCAGGCTTTCATTGTAATTAAAGGAGCCCTCTTTTCACTGCCCAGTTTGAACACAGACCAGTTTCTTCTGTCAGCTGGGATGATGTGAGTTTGAAGCTGGGAAAACTGGCTTTTTTTTTTTTTTTTATAATTGAAACCATAAAAGCTAGAGTTTTCATTAAAATTTGTTAGGTGAATTACTAGTTATTGCACTTTGATTTTACAGATACTACACATGAATGGAGGTAACAAAACAAACAGAACCAGAGCTAAATGTCTTGGGCATAGCTCAGGATACACAGAGACAGATCCCTAGGGAAGGAGAGTTGCAAAAGGCATCAAAATGGAGTTCACTGAACTGGTGTTTAAAGCTTTTGGGAAGTGTCTTTTTTTAGCAAGCCTTTAAAGTCAATTATCCTCACAGAATGTGCTTCATGTTTGTCTTGAGGATAAAGATAGTGAGATTTCATAATTTATCTGGCTCATACCTCAGGTTAGCCTCTGAGCATGCAGGTCCCTGGCTCTGTGCTAGACAAGAGGCGGCAGATCCCTCTCTACTGACAGGGAAAAGCGCCTTCCCCTCTGTGCTGGCTGTGAGCTGGAGAAAGGGCAGCGAGGCATTCCTCCCTGAAAGTGAGAGATGCTGTATTCCCCAACTGTCAGACACAATTCATAATGGAAAAAAAACAAAACAAAGCCACGCTAAAGTGCAGTAGAGAAAATCCTGGGAAATCGCGTAGACAATACTTAAGCACAACTTTTCTCCACAGAGAGGGCTTGTGTTAGATCCCAAGCTCCAGAAATGGAAGGGAAATAAACAGAGCTTTTGGAATTAACCTGGCAAAATGGAGTTGGTTCTCACCTGTCACAGGACTGCACAGTGGAGATTGTCCTCATGCAGACAGCCAGCTCTTTCTTTCTCCGAAATGGCTCTTTCATTTTCTTTTGAAGATCATCCTTGAATGAATATGTCTGTCCAGCACAAGACACTTCCAGTGCTTTTGAGTTAGAAAAGACAGGAATTTTTAGTACTAGTACAGCAACAACAGTTTCTAGACAAGTAAAATCTGTCTGCAGAAGGAGAGAGGAAGCCCCCACCTACTCAACAGTTCAGCTGCTGTGCTCTTCAGTAAGGGCAGATATTTGGAAAATGGGAAAGAACAGGAAAGATCCTGGTCGTGCCAACACTAGTCTGATTTCTGACATGCTTAAACTTTCACACATGTCTTTCTTTACAGTAATGGGTCTTTAAATTAACTCTTTTGTATTACTTTTGGTGTGTTTCTTATACAGTGCTGACCAGGAGCTAAATCTCTGCATCAATGAAGATTTTCAGAGCCATTAGGTACAAGAACTCCAGCAGGTGGTTATAGTGGTCCTTGGTGGATAATCCCTGGAGATGTCCAGTCAGTCCATATCATAGCTGTTTATCTCATAGCTGTTAAATAATTCCCTTCAGTATCTTCAAGTTAACTCTGTCAGCATGAGCTCTTTGTCGCCACAGTAATTCGGGATCTATTTGTTCTTTGCTGCAGTTATGGCCATGTAAACTGTGTATGAGTTACCACCATTTTTGCCCATTTTGCACAGGTGCAGGGACTGTACCAAACACAAGGCAAGTTGAGCTGGTTGTGTGGGAGGCAGCCAGAATGGCCCCCATTTATGAGCCCACTGCTGTGTAAAGGGCAAGACTCTCTGCTCAGTGTGGAAACAGGCGTGTAACAAACCTGTGCCAATGCCAGGAAAACACTGAGGGAGAATTACTCCTAACAGGAAAAGGCTCGTGGAAAGCAGAGTGTGAGCTTCTCTGCTGTACTTATACACAACACAGCCCCATTTCTTCCAAATATCACACTGTGAAAAAATGTTGAATTCTTTTTTATTGCTAGGCCTGAGAAGGAAATCTCTACACAAAATAGTACCTCAATCTCATTTTGGGCCTTTGTGGAGTCTTATTTTGGGCCTGATGCTCAAACCCAGCAATAACAGGCTTACAGCTGAAAGGCTTCACACCAAAGGGCACAGAAAAAAAAGAGGTTTTTTTTATAGAACAGTTGATTGATGGTGAGATATGGGAGCATAAACATAGCTATTGAAGCCCATGGACCATTTTGACCACAGAAATGCAACCTGGGAATCTGGCTCACTTGTTTAATCTCTCTGCCAGTTTAATCCCGGTCTCCCCTAAAACACCTGGTGTGATTTCAGGGTGGCACTGGTGGCCCTTGGGTGCCAGCCTGGCACGGCATTGCAGATTTTGCAGAAGAGAAGTGACTCATTAATATTCTTTTTGTCATATGATGCCCATACAGCTGTAAATAAACATGCTTACAAGGACGTATCTGGGAACTAAATTCATGGGGAACTAAATAATAAACTTGTCTTCAAGCTGCTGGTTTAGACTGAAAGCAACACTGAAATAATGTGTATTTTTTACAATTTATTGTAATAGTCTCTGATCCTACAAACATTATGCACATCTGTCGAACTTTATTCTGAGATGTAGGGCCATCAATTTCAATCTGGGGCTAATAGATAGGCATTGGCCAGAATGATTTTATGGCTTGGATCCCTGTGGCTTAAGTTCTGACTAGGCAGATGTGACAGAGTCCAACAAAAGATCTCAACAGAAGCAACCCTGGCTGTGTTGATACAGTTGCTATTAAGTGGAAATTGCCACAAAACTGGAAAATATCACCAAGGACATTCACCCTTGTCTTCCTGTGCCAGTTTACCTGCATAGTGATGCAGTTTTCTTGCAAAAAGCCTAGCAGTTAGAGATTTAAAATTGATTACTTTTCTGTTTACTTCTGATTACAGTTTTACTTGTATTTTTTTTTTCTTCTTTATTTTTTGGATGACCTTCAGAAATTTTCAATTAACGTTAAAAAATGTTTTTAATAAGAGGCAAGAACAAGAGAGCTTAGGTTTTTTTCTGATGAGAGGTTTTGTAAGGGTAAGATCATCGTCATAGCCATTAATGTTCTGATTTTGGAGCAGTGGAGACGTAAGCAAATATTTATTTTTGAAAGGCCTTTGCTTTGGTTGATGACAAAATACTCATCTCCTAAATTTAGCAATGCTGTGTCTCCATGTGTATATTTATATTATTAGTCACCTTTAAGCCCACATTTTCTGTGATCTGCACAGGCTGGGGAGTCACTCCATCCTTGTGTCAGAGGGGGGTACCTGCATGTCCATGCCCCTGCCAAGTGGGCTGAGTGTCCAAGTTGTGAATTCCAGTGGGAACAGACCAGAACTGGAGTGGCTGGGAAAATAGGGGCAACAGGGGGGGCAGCTTGAGCAGTCTTTGTTTCCATAACCCTAGTAGGAAGAGAAACAATAACCATGGAATACCCAGAGTTGGAAGGGACCCATATGGGTCAGCGAGTCCAACTCCTAATAATTACTTTAATAATGGTCACCTTGTATCAGAGTCCCTGAATTTAGGTATTTACCTGTCCACTATCCCAGGCTGTGCAGTTCCTCTGGCTTTTTACATGGAAAGCCACGATCTCGAGGAGCAGAAATATGGTTTGTGCCCGTCGTTTAGAGAAAGCAGTTGTGCTAGCTGCACAATTTACATTTTGGGAAAACGTTGTTAACAAAAAGGTTGTGAGTAAAGGCAGCCCAGCCCCACTTATGTTTAGGGGACACACAGGGAGCCCGAGGACAAGCGATGGCCCGGCCTACCGCCGCCCGTGCCGGTGTCTGGCTTCCTCA